>NC_056730.1:996029221-996166721 GCF_019279795.1 Protopterus annectens
TGCACTGAAATGCCATGTAATGTACTAAGGAACCACATGTGTGTATTCATGTAATTAAATGCTATATGCTTTCTTATGGAACATGTACAAAAGGAGTATCTGTGTGTTATGCTTGTATTTTATTGGGCAGATTGGAGGAAATACAAGATAATTAAATGAGACAAGTTGAGGTATTATGATAAGAAAAGAAAGATTCACAGCATTAGTTCAGCACAAAAAGTCAGTGATCTTTGCTTTGTCATTTATTCCTGTACTGCTGGCTATCACTCTTTATCTTTGATCATTTAATCCTTATCTTCACAGATTCCTGTTGTTATTTGCATCCTTCATCTCTCATTTGGGAGGAAAGAGATGATACTCATTCCAGTTGAGATCTACCTTGTAGGTCCTCCACTTTTATAGTTGGTGGGCTAAAAGTGAGCTGATGTAAAAACATCGTAGTGACAGGTGATGTATTACATATTATATGTCTCAATGAATGTGGTCAGTGGATATAGGTATCTACTGCTGAAGCAGGAGACTAGTGGGGTATTTTTTTCAATCTCACAGTGACTTGCCAACTATATGGAGAAACACTACTTGGCAGGCATAAGATGGCTGCTTTAGGTTTGATTTCTGTTGCTGTTCCACTTAGCCTCTACTAGATGACAGCATCACAAAGGACAGATCACACATTTTCCTTGTGGATGATTGAGTCAATTAAAACTGTTCATTCTCATTTCTTCCTGTATAGCTCCTTCCCTGCCCAGGCTTGTACTCAAACCCAGGTGAGCTAGGTCATAGTCCATGTTTTACTCCTCTGTTATAATGACACTACTCAAGGCAAAATATCTGTCAGCAATCTGAGACATAAAAGTAACATGGCAGAAAAAGAGGTGTATTGACATCTCCGAACTGCAAACCTGAAACGTGCATTTAGGGTTTATTTTTTCAGGGCCTCTACCCCTCTGATTTCACAGTGGCATGACAGTCCTAAAGGTAATCAATATTTTCAAGTTAAGTTTAAGGAATACTTTGACACACTTTTGAACTGTCAGTCCTGTGTTCATGAATCATAGATTTATTTTATGTATTTATTTGACATTTGGTAACCAGATAAGCATGTCAGTCCTTTTGCCCTTTTCATGCATGATCTAGGCCACAAAGACAATAACAATAAATGATACAATATGAAAAAGTTTACCAATTAGTTAAGTATTATAGGAAAGGTTATAAACAAGTTTAGACAATATACAGTATGAAGAATAACAAGACAATCTTTTAGAACATTAAATAGTCTGAAACATGACTCAGTATGGTTTAGACAATAGAGAAAATGTGAAATAAAAGCAAAGAAACATATACAGAGCTGAGTATATATTTTTTGGTTATAGAATTGGTACTGTTAGTTGTTGCTTAGATCTCTGTTGAAACTGTTTTCCCCACCCCACCCCCATTTTCTGCTGTGTCTTCAGTTGGCATAGTAACAGCTGCATTCAAATTGCTGGAACCTGTGTTCTGAGAGACTGCCTTACAGATTATTTGCAAATATACAGAGCTGAGTATATTTTTTTTGGTTATAGAGTTTGTTAATTGTTGTTTAGATCTCTGTTGAAATTGTTTTGTCCTGTCCCACCCACCCTCCCTATTTTCGGTTTGTAGTCTAAATTTGGTGGCTTTTGCAGTTGCCCGCCCCACTGTAGATTTGATCTGGGACACTCCCCCAGTCCCATCCCTTTACCCCATTCTACCTAATAAACTATTTCTGTACTTGCTTTTAGTCCTTTTTAATTTAATTGCATTTTTTAAACTGCGTTTGGTCTAATATTGCTGCATACTCAAGTGTGCTAGCTTGCGCTGCATGTAAATTGTTTTTACTACTGTTTTTGCTACTTTTCTGTAAAAAAAAAAACTGTAAGCTTGTTTCCTACCTTTCCTGTACCTAGTGTTCCAGATACAGATTTGCTGTATCCAGGACTGTATGTAAGCTTCTGAGCCTCCCAAGCCTTTCTGTGTTGGAGGGAAGCCTTCTAGCTTATCAGTGGGAGTGGTAAGCACTAGGTAACTTATCTACCACATAAGGAGTGGTTCTGGCCCAGAAATTTTAGTTATTGGCCGTTTGGGCAATCTTCCATCTCTCAACTTTTTCATTTGAAAACCTGCATTTGCACTTGTTTCTATCATGTAACTCTAGTGCAGATGCAGATTCTTAGTTTAGCACTTAAATTTGATTATTCATGCTCAGCACTTGTTCAGAACTTGTAAGCACTAAATAAGCTACTAATTACTATAGCACTCAATCTTCCTCATTACCTAGAGGAAAACAGTTTTTGTACTTACTTTTCTCACTTGCTTAGAGAAAAACAGCTCTTGTACTCACTTTCCTCACTTATCTAGATGAAATTAGTTTTTTTATTCAGGCATGTCCAAGTGTCAGCTCCCAGTGTTCTCTCCTGGCTATCTAATGAATCCAAGCATCTTGAGGCAATGTAGAAATTGCCTCATGTACACAGACAACCCTCTCCTCCTACTACCCAAAAATACAAACAGTGGGAGATGCACTTATCTAGCCAAACTGGAGGTAAAGCTCTCTCCAACCAAGACTGAACTTGACAGTCATGAGGAGAAGGTAAACATTTGCACCACACCACACTCATCACATAGTCTCACTAAATCTACACCACCAAAATCCACACACAGTAACACAAAAACATTCACGGAGGCTCTCAATAATAATCTGTCTAAGCAACAGAGACCTGCAAAGCAGAAACGCAAGCAACCTCCATCCCCCAACACAACCCAAATGACACATAGCCCACAGACTCAGTGTGCCACTCAACCACAGCCAATAAAGCAAAACAACGTACCCAATACAGTAGTCATAGGTGACTCTATAGTCAGGCACACTGATGTCCCACTCACCAGGCTAAACAAGGAGAAAATTACTGTCAGCTGCATGTCGGGTGCCAGGATCCACCACATAACCCACACACTCGGGTCGCTCCACATCAAGTACAAATATGACTCTCATTGTCCATGTTGGTGTGAACGACCTGAGACATACCCTCCGTGGACTACATGAAAAGAGACATGGAAGACCTCTCTGATCTTGTAGCCCAGGCAGGTATGACCCTAGCCCTGAGTAGCATTCTGCCATCGCCCAGAATGATACCGCAGTACAAGGACAAAATGATTGACTTCAACAATTGGCTAATCTTCTGGTGTCATTCTAAGGGATCCAGTATCTGTCTGCTTGGGATGGCATGGTCGACAGACCACGATGCTTTGCCACAGATGGCCTGCACCTGTCGCCCCTGGGATTCCGTATACTGGCTAAGGCTCTTGCTGCCCCTATAGTGCCTTTTTTAGGCAGGGTTTAAATAACAAATTCATCACCATAACAGGAACAGGCATGCAAAAACTGAGGGTAATGCTACTCAATGCTAGAAGTTTAAATCTCAAAATGGACTCACTCGAGGCACTCCTTAAAATGGAGAACATCGATATCTGTGCAGTGACTGAGACCTGGTTCAAGGCTCCAGATAGCACCCCTGCACTACCAGGCTATAACTCATACCACACTTTTCGGCCATGTAACCTGGACCAAAACACCAAAGGCGGAGGTGTGTCCATATTCATTAAGGATATCCACACCTCCAGGCTAGTTGCTCAGCATAATGCATCCAAGGTTATCCAAGTGCAACTAACTCTGGGCAAAACTGCAATCCAAATTGTAGCTTGCTACAGATCCCCCACCATGCCCCAGGATTCCCACTCCTATTTTCTTGATGTAGTGGAAAATATTAGGGTTCAACCAAACACCCTAATAATTGGTGACTTCAACTACCCCACCATTAACTGGGAAAACTACTCGTGTACCAACTCCTTAGCTCAACACTTTCTGGAATTCATAAACTCCAATGCCTTAGATCAACTTATCCACACCCCCACCAGGGGCAGCAATAGCCTAGACCTTGTCATTACCAACATGAATGACCAGTGTTCCACACCTGAAGTGAACTCCTCGTTGGTCCGATCCGACCATAAGCTGATCAACCTTGATATCCACATCCTGCCCCTACCCCTTCATTAAGGAAACCACAGTAAAACATTTCTCCAAAGCCAACTTCATGCTTCTTAAGGAAGTGGTGAACTTCATGACACCCATGCAGATGGACAATACAGTTACATCTGCTAAATCCTACACAAATGCACTATATAAGCACTTACACAAGGGCATGGATCGTGCTTTCCAAACAGAATCAAGGCGCTATCCTCGAAAAAAGGAAGCCAATCTGGTGGTCCCTGCCATAAACAAAGCATTACAACAGAAGGAAGAAACTGTTGCAAAAGAGAGTAAAATCCCATGACTGGAGGAGCTCCTGGTCAGCCTCAGTATGAAGCTGAGGTCCCTTGTAAGCTAGTTATGAAAACAAAATTGCCACTAAATCCAAGGACAACCACAAAGCATTCTATAGCTATGTCAAGAATCTAGATGGCAACACCCAAATCTGCTCTGAGTTACAGCACAATGGCACGCAAATTACAGGACCAACTGAAATTGCCAGCATCCTGGCAGATCGGTTCAGTGCTAACTTTACCCCCCTCTCACCCCTAAAGGGCCCATATCTATACAGGAAGAATGCAGAGTCCCTGTAATCACAACTAGGCAGGTAAAAGCTGCACTCCGATGTGACAAAATATCAGGATAAGATAACTTGCTGTGGTTGGGGCCCCAGGGGCCCCAGCCTGAGGTTCGCTGGTGCCTAAAACCGGCTATGAGTTTAAGGAATACTTTGACACACTTTTGAACTGTCAGTCCTGTGTTCATGAATCATAGATTTATTTTATGTATTTATTTGACATTTGGTAACCAGATAAGCATGTCAGTCCTTTTGCCCTTTTCATGCATGATCTAGGCCACAAAGACAATAACAATAAATGATACAATATGAAAAAGTTTACCAATTAGTTAAGTATTATAGGAAAGGTTATAAACAAGTTTAGACAATATACAGTATGAAGAATAACAAGACAATCTTTTAGAACATTAAATAGTCTGAAACATGACTCAGTATGGTTTAGACAATAGAGAAAATGTGAAATAAAAGCAAAGAAACATATACAGAGCTGAGTATATATTTTTTGGTTATAGAATTGGTACTGTTAGTTGTTGCTTAGATCTCTGTTGAAACTGTTTTCCCCACCCCACCCCCATTTTCTGCTGTGTCTTCAGTTGGCATAGTAACAGCTGCATTCAAATTGCTGGAACCTGTGTTCTGAGAGACTGCCTTACAGATTATCTGCAAATATACAGAGCTGAGTATATTTTTTTTGGTTATAGAGTTTGTTAATTGTTGTTTAGATCTCTGTTGAAATTGTTTTGTCCTGTCCCACCCACCCTCCCTATTTTCGGTTTGTAGTCTAAATTTGGTGGCTTTTGCAGTTGCCCGCCCCACTGTAGATTTGATCTGGGACACTCCCCCAGTCCCATCCCTTTACCCCATTCTACCTAATAAACTATTTCTGTACTTGCTTTTAGTCCTTTTTAATTTAATTGCATTTTTTAAACTGCATTTGGTCTAATATTGCTGCATACTCAAGTGTGCTAGCTTGCGCTGCATGTAAATTGTTTTTACTACTGTTTTTGCTACTTTTCTGTAAAAAAAAAACTGTAAGCTTGTTTCCTACCTTTCCTGTACCTAGTGTTCCAGATACAGATTTGCTGTATCCAGGACTGTATGTAAGCTTCTGAGCCTCCCAAGCCTTTCTGTGTTGGAGGGAAGCCTTCTAGCTTATCAGTGGGAGTGGTAAGCACTAGGTAACTTATCTACCACATAAGGAGTGGTTCTGGCCCAGAAATTGTAGTTATTGGCCGTTTGGGCAATCTTCCATCTCTCTCAACTTTGTGATTTGAAAGCCTGCATTTGCACTTGTTTCTGTCCTGTAACTCATCTAGTGCAGATACAGATTCTTAGTTTTAGCACTTAAATTTGCTTGTTCATGCTCAGCACTTGTTCAGAACTTGTAAGCACTAAATAAGCTACTAATTACTATAGCACTCAATCTTCCTCATTACCTAGAGGAAAACAGTTTTTGTACTTACTTTTCTCACTTGCTTAGAGAAAAACAGCTCTTGTACTCACTTTCCTCACTTATCTAGATGAAATTAGTTTTTTTATTCAGGCATGTCCAAGTGTCAGCTCCCAGTGTTCTCTCCTGGCTATCTAATGAATCCAAGCATCTTGAGGCAATGTAGAAATTGCCTCATGTACACAGACAACCCTCTCCTCCTACTACCCAAAAATACAAACAGTGGGAGATGCACTTATCTAGCCAAACTGGAGGTAAAGCTCTCTCCAACCAAGACTGAACTTGACAGTCATGAGGAGAAGGTAAACATTTGCACCACACCACACTCATCACATAGTCTCACTAAATCTACACCACCAAAATCCACACACAGTAACACAAAAACATTCACGGAGGCTCTCAATAATAATCTGTCTAAGCAACAGAGACCTGCAAAGCAGAAACGCAAGCAACCTCCATCCCCCAACACAACCCAAATGACACATAGCCCACAGACTCAGTGTGCCACTCAACCACAGCCAATAAAGCAAAACAACGTACCCAATACAGTAGTCATAGGTGACTCTATAGTCAGGCACACTGATGTCCCACTCACCAGGCTAAACAAGGAGAAAATTACTGTCAGCTGCATGTCGGGTGCCAGGATCCACCACATAACCCACACACTCAGGTCACTCCACAACAAGTACAAATATGACTTTGTCATTGTCCATGTTGGTGTGAATGACCTGAGACATACCTCCCTGGACTACATGAAAAGAGACATGGAAGAGCTCTCCGATCTTGTAGCCCAGGCAGGTATGACCCTAGCCCTGAGTAGCATTCTGCCATCGCCCAGAATGATACCGCAGTACAAGGACAAAATGATTGACTTCAACAATTGGCTAATCTTCTGGTGTCATTCTAAGGGGATCCAGTATCTGTCTGCTTGGGATGGCATGGTCGACAGACCACGATGCTTTGCCACAGATGGCCTGCACCTGTCGCCCCTGGGATTCCGTATACTGGCTAAGGCTCTTGCTGCCCCTATAGTGCCTTTTTTAGGCAGGGTTTAAATAACAAATTCATCACCATAACAGGAACAGGCATGCAAAAACTGAGGGTAATGCTACTCAATGCTAGAAGTTTAAATCTCAAAATGGACTCACTCGAGGCACTCCTTAAAATGGAGAACATCGATATCTGTGCAGTGACTGAGACCTGGTTCAAGGCTCCAGATAGCACCCCTGCACTACCAGGCTATAACTCATACCACACTTTTCGGCCATGTAACCTGGACCAAAACACCAAAGGCGGAGGTGTGTCCATATTCATTAAGGATATCCACACCTCCAGGCTAGTTGCTCAGCATAATGCATCCAAGGTTATCCAAGTGCAACTAACTCTGGGCAAAACTGCAATCCAAATTGTAGCTTGCTACAGATCCCCCACCATGCCCCAGGATTCCCACTCCTATTTTCTTGATGTAGTGGAAAATATTAGGGTTCAACCAAACACCCTAATAATGGTCGACTTCAACTACCCCACCATTAACTGGGAAAACTACTCATGTACCAACTCCTTAGCTCAACACTTTCTGGAATTCATAAACTCCAATGCCTTAGATCAACTTATCCACACCCCCACCAGGGGCAACAATATCCTAGACCTAGTCATTACCAACATGAATGACCAGTGTTCCACACCTGAAGTTAACTCCTCGTTGGTCCGATCCGACCATAAGCTTATCACCCTTGATATCCACATCCCGCCCCCACCCCCTATTAAGGAAACCACAGTAAAACATTTCTCCAAAGCCAACTTCATGCTTCTTAAGGGAGAAGTGGTGAACTTCATGACACCCATGCAGATGGACAATACAGTTACATCTGCTAAATCCTACACAAATGCACTATATAAGCACTTACACAAGGGCATGGATCGTGCTTTCCCAAACAGAATCAAGACGCTATCCTCGAAAAAAAGGAAGCCAATCTGGTGGTCCCCTGCCATAAACAAAACGTACAACAGAAGGAAGAAACTGTTGCAAAAGAGAGTAAAATCCCATGACTGGAGGAGCTCCCTGGTCAGCCTCAGTATGAAGCTGAGGTCCCTTGTAAGCTAGTTATGAAAACAAAATTGCCACTAAATCCAAGGACAACCACAAAGCATTCTATAGCTATGTCAAGAATCTAGATGGCAACACCCAAATCTGCTCTGAGTTACAGCACAATGGCACGCAAATTACAGGACCAACTGAAATTGCCAGCATCCTGGCAGATCGGTTCAGTGCTAACTTTACCCCCCTCTCACCCCCTAAAGGGCCCATATCTATACAGGAAGAATGCAGAGTCCCTGTAATCACAACTAGGCAGGTAAAAGCTGCACTCTCTAAAGCCAAAAGCACAGCATCCATGGGACCGGACAACATCCCAGGCTGCGTTTTACACGAACTTCAGAATGAACTGGCTCCCCACTTAAGCACCATGTTCAATAATAGCCTTGCATCAGGCTTTGTGCCCATTGAATGGTGCACAGCAACAGTTATCCCACTCCACAAAGGGGGAGCCACCACTGATCCCAGGAACTATCGAACTATTAGTCTGATGAGCCTGGTCTGCAAGGCCGTGGAACATATCATCATGGAACTCATAAACAAAGACACTGGTAACCTCCAAACTCTGGATCCCACACAGTTCGGGTTTGTGAATGGCAGATCATACCTCCTGAACCTGATCGACTTCTTTGAGACAGTCACCAAAGCCGTGGATGAGGGTAAGGTAGTTCACACAGCCTATCTTGACCTCACCAAGACATTCGGCACCATCCCCCGTTCTGGAATTATAGCTAAACTCACTAAACTAGGTATAAATCCCTATGCACAAGATAGGTTGCCAACTGGCTCACTGACAGAGCCCACACTGTAAAAGTTGCAGACTCCAAATTTGACCTCAAAGCAGTGACAAGTGGAGTACCACAGGGTTCCATCCTGGGACCTCTCCTGTTTGGTATCTACTTTTCTGAAGTACAGGATAACAAAGAAGGCTTCTGGCTAACGAAGTTTGCAGATGACTGCAAACTAGGAGCCATAGTCAAGTCCCCAAATGATGTGGACGTCCTACAGAAGGGCCTCACTGAAACAGATGCCTGGTGTCATAGCCATGGCCTCAAGCTCAGTGCCAAAAAATGCAGTGTCATCCCCTTTGGTAAAAACTCTGTACCCGTGAATTACCACATAGGCAGCAATCTACTTAACACCAAATGCGTGATAAGAGACCTTGGGACCCAGGTGGACAGTAGTCTCTCCTTTGATAGACACATCGCCACAGTGGTCAGGAAGTCCTTCTACATGGCACACCTCATCATAAAAGGGTTCTCATCCAGAAAAAAAGAGGTCATTGTTCCCCTCTACTCATCACTCATAAGACCCATTATAGAGTACAATGCCCCTTTTGGAATGTACCTCACAAGACATCTGCAGCAGCTGGAAAGGCCACAGAAGTACCTCACAAAAAGGATTACTGGCCTCAAACAAATGCCCTACACTGACTGCCTCAAAAAACTCCAGCTTTACTCCTTAGCATATCGCCTACTCCTAGGAGATCTCTGCCTAACATATAAAGCTATGTCAAACCCAGAGCTGTTGGACATGCTACACCTAAAGAAATCCCAATCCCTCCAAGCTACATGCTCTAGGGACCTAAACCTTGTCACCACAATAAATAGGACATGATGGAGGGATAGATTCCTGTCTCTGAGACTTTCGATACTGTGGAACAAGCTACCCATTTAGCTCAAGCAAAGTTCTTCATTAGCACTCTTCAAGAAAAATCTTGATGAGTGGATGGGAAATAGGAAATACACCCCGGGGATCACTTTTGTGTCTCTGCTGGACAGTAGCACATGAAAATAACTTTCTTGGGTGGCATAAACTATGGACCCTTGCTGGCTAGGCTTATGCAGGACCTTGGGCTGATAGCCTAGTACCTACCTATGAACCGATGAACCTATGAAACAAAACTAATACTATTCAACTCACATGCTTTGTACAACTTAAGAAATAAGATCACTTCATATCTACACTTTGCAAAGGTATTCAACACCATCCCACATTCAGGTATAGTTGATAAATTCACCTAGCTAAGTCAAAATCATTATGTAATTCATTGGATAACAAACTGGATCACCAATACTGTCCAATCAATTAGTGTGGGTGCATCTTCCTCTTCCAAATGATCTGTCACTGACTGTGTAGCCCTGTGTTTTGTCTTCAGGTCACCCCTCTTTGGCATTTTCATCTTGGAGGTCAAAGCTAATGTTAAGGGTTTATGGCTGACCAAGGTTACAGATGACTGTAAACTTGGCACCATCATAAACTCTCCAGAAGACAGCAAAATTGTCCAAGAGCACCTTTCTCAAGCAATAACAGGTGACAAAACCATGGCCTAAATTTAATTAATAAAAAAATGCGCAATAGTATCATTCAACAAACATGATGTCTCCTGTAACTATTGCATTGACAACAAACCTCTGAAATTTAATACAATAGTCAGATGACATACCAGTGGAAGCATGGAGGTGCTTAGGAGAAATGGCAGTGGCATTGTTAACCAGATTGTTTAATGAAATCTTGGAATGTCTGAGGAGCAGAATAAAAGTGTTTTGGTATCTATTTTTAAGAATAAGGGTGATGTGCAGAACTGTAGTAACTACAGAGGGATAAAACAGATCAGTCACAGCTTGAAGTTGTGGGAAACAGTAGTGGAAGCTAGGTTAATAAGGGAGTTGATGATTAGTGATCAGCAGTATGGTTTCATGCCAAGAAAGAGCACTACAGATGCGATGTTTTCTCTGAGAGTGTTGATGGAGAAATATAGAGAAGGTCAGAAGGAGTTGCATTGTGTCTTTGTGGACTTGGAGAAAGCATATGATAAGGTGCTAGAGAGGAGTTGTGGTATTGTATAAGGAAGTCAGGAGTGGCAGAGAAGCATTTTAAGAGTTGTACAGGATATGTATGATGGTAGTGTGACAGTGGTGAAGTCTGCAGTGGGAGTGACAGATGCGTTTAAAGTGGAGGTGGGATTACATCAAGGACCAGATCTGAGCTTTTTCTTATTAGCAATGGTGATGGACAGGTTGACAGATGAGATCAGACCGGCGGCACCATGGACTATGATGTTTGCAGATGATATTGTGATCTGTAGTGAGAGTAGGGACCAGGTTGAGGAGACCCTGGAGAGGTGGAGATATGCTCTAGAGAGAAGAGGAATGAAGTTCAGCAGGACTAAGACAGAATATATGTGTGTGAATGAGAGGGAGGATAGAGGAATGGTGAGGATGCAGGGAGTAGAGTTGGCGAAGGTGGATGAGTTTAATTACTTGGGATCAACAGTTCAGACTAGTAGTGAGTGTGGAAAAGATATGAAGAGAGAGTACAGGCAGGGGGGAATGGGTGGAAAAGAGTGTCAGGAGTGATTTGTGACAAATGGTTACCAGTAAGAGTGAAAGGGAAGGACGACAAGAGAGTAGTGAGACCAGCTATGTTGTATGGGTTGGAGATGGTGGCACTGACAAAAAGGCAGGAGTCAGAGCTGGAAGTGGCAGAGTTAAAGATGTTAAGATTTGCACTGGGTATGACAAGGACGGACAGGATTAGGAATCAGTATATTAGAGGGTCAGCCCAGGTTGGATGGTTTGCAGACAAAGTCAGAGAGGCGAGATTGCATTGATTTGGACATGTGCTGATGAGGGATGTTGGGTATATTGGGAAAAGGATGCTAAGGCTGGAGCTGCCATGTAAGAGGAAAAGAGGAAGGCCTAAGATAAGGTTTATGGATGTGGTGAGAGAGGACATGGATGTGGTTGGTGTGACAAAGCAAGATGCAGAGGACAGGAAGAAATGGAAACAGATGATCCACTGTGGCGACCCCTAACGGGAACAACCGGAAGAGAAGAGAGAGAGTTAGGGACCTTGGAACATATGTAGACGATAAGCTGTCCTTCAATCCCCATGTATTCACTATTGTAAGCAAGTCCTTATTCATTGTGCAGCTTATTAGTTAGGGTATGGCATCCAGGTCTATGGGTGTGATCATTCTTCTGTGTTCTGTACTTATTGGGCAGATTGTATATAATGCTTTCATCAGTGTGTACATGCCCAAACACTTGACAAAACTTGAATGACCTCATTGTTTTCAAACCAGGAAAAACAACAGCCTAAATCATAAAAGCAACATGAACCATTTCAAATCCATGTTCCTTTTCTAAGAATCTTCCATGTTATTGTGGGTCAATCCCTGCCTTGCTTATTGAACCTCCACTCACCTGATCATTTAAGCATACTTGACTTTAGAAATTCAGCTGTGGCATATACCCCTCTCAAAAGATCTTAATCTCTTCTGTAACACAAATAGAATATGTTGGAGGAATAGATATTTATTACAGAGAATTCCACTTCTCTCTTAATTTACTCTGTTCAAGTGTAATCTAGATGAATGGGTGATAAACCAGAAATTCATCTCTGGTTTAGCATTTTGTCCCTTATGGATAGGGTTAATATGTAAATGTCTGGGCTTTGGGTTATTTGCACTAAAAATACAAGGGCTCTGGTTTACTTGTTCTTGTAGGACTATAAACTTCTAGGTAATATAAAGCTAGACCTCAAAAGATCTTCACAGATAAATAACCTAGTAAGTACTTATGAATCTATGAACCTATGAAACAAGCAAAAGAAAAAAATGAAAAATAGATCACAAATTGAAGAAAAGATTATGCATGGAGAATGAAGGAAATGTTGAAAAAAAAGACCATCAAGAAAAAAATAAGAAAGTTCAGAATGTGATTGATAATAGCAAATATTAATAGTTTTAAAGTGTAAATCATTAAATTAGAAATAATAAAGTGATGCTTAAAGTAAATGCAGATATGATCTGGAAATATCATTTACAGGTGAATATTACAGAATTCAAGCTGAAAGTATTTCTGCTGAGGGAGACTAGTATGGTCATTTGGATTAGAAAATTGTTCAGAGATAGTGCTGATACAGAGTAATTCAGAATTTCAAAGGTAGGACATTAAACGTTTTATATCAAGAAGATTATTATGTTTGGATTAAAAAATGTACAATATAAATTTTAAAATAAGCAATATGTTTACTCCTATTAATGTAACTTGAAGAATTATGATTGTTTGAGGCTTGTAGGCCTTATGTAGTGCTATATGGAAAATTATTTTGGTTAGGGGACTTTAACTGAACTGCCAGGTTGTTTGTGCAGCAGATGGCAGCATAACAAACATTGTGACAACACACGCTGGAAGTATCCATGATGCTGACATTTGGAGGGAAAGTGGACTGAAGGTTGCATTCCAGCAATATGAAATATCTGAGGGACTGCTACAGGTTAAGTACAGAAACACAGCTAGTATGTAAGCTAAGGATACCCCTCCCAACAATATCCACACTGACCAAATGTGTGATTACTCTTCAAAACAGGTGACTGTGGCTATCCACTTGAACTGTGGCTAATGATCCCATACCATGAACCATCCAACTCTGCAGAGGAGGCCTACAACAGAGTGTACACATCAATTAGAAACAACATAGCACATGTGTTCAGTGTGCTGAAGGCTAGGTTTAGATGTCTGGACACATCTGGGGGTGCATTACAATACACACCTGAAAAGGCAGTACAGATGATAATGGTGTGCACCATATGACACAACATGCTGACTTGTGCAGATGGTGATCTTCCAGCTGCAGGTTTGGGTGAACTACCTCAAGAAACCTAGAGTTCTGAAGAAGACATCCTACAGGTATCACAGGAGGCATAGGAGGATGCAGGGGGCAGAAAACACAGGGATATGCAATGTAGGGTGACCACAAGTGCAGGCTCAGACACCATGGCAACATCTGACCCACAGCTTTGAGTCAAGATAGCTCACATGTACAAGAGTACACAGCTTAAACACTAATGTTCAAGTATTGTCCCACCACAGCAGCATGGATTGCATCTAATGGCAATTACTGACTAGATGTACACACTGAGCATCACACATAACAACATCATCATAATATATTACAATATGAAGATATGCAAATTGTTACAACAGGGATCATCAACTCATTGTACAACTGACACAGGTCTGGATACAGACTCAGATTATTGTATTAGTGTATGGCACACAATAAGGAACACACATCAGTGCAAGACATTTTTATTTCTCCACTATAATAAGTTGCAAACAGGTAATCAATGCATGACATACTACAGAACTATTAATATCATTATCAAAATACATCACTGCACAGTATAGATAAAGTAATGTAATAAATGGAGTCAGCTATGGTTAGTAAAACTGTTGGAATCATGTGGCATCAGACATGTGTACAAACACAGATAGATGATACTGTCAGTGTCCTGCACAGCAATCATCATTAGCATGGGGTGAGAATGACACTTCAGGCCAGAGTAGATTAACTGTCTATGTTACTCTAACGCAGTCTAAGGCACCCATGCTGATGGCTCATACCCTAGTCTGCTCT
Source organism: Protopterus annectens (assembly GCF_019279795.1). Taxonomy (NCBI): domain Eukaryota; kingdom Metazoa; phylum Chordata; order Ceratodontiformes; family Protopteridae; genus Protopterus; species Protopterus annectens. The sequence goes on from NC_056730.1 coordinate 996,043,815, forward strand.
GCCTCTGCAATGTACAGAAACACCTGCCCAGTTTGCTCCACAGGGGAGACTGAGGGTGACACTACCATATGGAGATAAAGGAGCATGACTGCTACTTGACTGTCTGGTCATGACTGCTGAGTCCTCAGCAGATGAACCAGCAGTGGAACTGTGTGCATATTGGAGCATAGACACTAATGCCTGAGCCTGATAGGCAAGGTTGACTCTGCTGAGAGGAGCCTGCCTCTCCCATGTGCAATCAGCTATGCATAGTCAGGACACACAGAACCCTGCTTGTACCCTGACATTGCTGTACATCAGTAGTGGCCAGGATTTTACTGACCATGCCACAGATAGCATGCATGCATTCTGGGAAGCCAATGATGTCATTACCTCACCGTGTCTGGGCTCCTATCCTTCATGTAGCACACCGAGGTGGTGTGCAACATGATCTGTGGCATAGGCAAGTGCATGAATATCAGATCCATGAAGCTGCTGGAAACATGCATCCACCTGCAGGAGTAGGCAGACACCCTCTGACACCTACCCATGCACACCATTTGCATGCCCATGTCTAGTGAAATGGCCAGTATCAATGCACTGTAGGGAACATTCAACATCAGCAGCAGTCTCACCTTTGATCTGTTGTTCACTGGCCTCATCCTGTCCATCATCAGATGTCCCCTCTTTGTTAAAATGCTGGACAAGTTTCCCTCCACATATGAGGCTACAGCCCCATCGACATGACTATCACACTCTTGTCCAGACTCTATCACCATGTCACTGTCCTGCACACCAGACACCATGCTACCGTAATGACACACATCAGATTCTACATTATAATCACTAGGTGCACTAATGAAGGACAGAGAGAGTTGTGCTAAAAGAAGAGACATATGATAGAGATAAGGACAACATGCTTACATTATCACATGCTGTATATCATTAAAGGCATATGACACATATATCCCACTGCAATGTTACAGATAATACTAACTTACCATAGGTCTTGCCTGTGTATGGGTCATGAAATCTATATAATAGGGAGTTGAAAATTAGCTTATGCAGCCAACACACATGACATGTGATGAATACAAAAATATCACAGACCTAAAAAGTCATCCTGGAAAGACAGTCTGGTAGAAGAGGGATGCACTTCAACTAGTGTTGGGAAAATGTCAGCATTATTAATCACACCATTGCCAGCATGGACCATTTGAACAGTGTTAAAATATACAGTAGGGTTTACATAGACATACCACTTGTTTCTGCACTGGATGAAGATGATGATGATGATGATGATGACGATGATAATGATGATGATGATGATGATGATGCAGTCTGTCCTATGAATGGCTGGAAGGACACAGCATTAACAGAGGACAAAAAAAAGAGTAACAACTATGACATGTATGATAGAGAGGTAATAGCAAACCACTGACAAAAGCCCACTGTTGTGAGTCTGTGTGTTGTATTGCAGATCCTGCAGTGGGAAAGTAAAGAGCACGACGACACATTCATGTATGCAGGCAACAGAATACTGACAGTATGACATATATGATACAGTAACAGGGGTTGCAGATACTCATGTGCCAGACATTGCACCTGATAGTCAAAAGTCCCTGTGTTGAAAAAGAGTGATAATAATGCCATGTATCACTGGTCTGCTACACATTGCTGAAAACTATGAGCCTATTTTAGTAACAGTCTGTCTCTACTTGCACAGATTAGGTCCTCACTGGAAGTACATGTATTGTACAATGTTAGGGAAATATCAATATGACAGCAAACAGCACTGCCATGACATACCGCTGAGGAAATAACAGGTAGTGATCACAGTAACACAGTATGGAGACACTCACCTGCCTTTCCCTGGTGGTCTCCAGAAGTAGATGGACCTGTGAATATTAATGCAGACAGCATTACATATGTTGGTTGCACTGTTCTGTCTGTATTGCAGTTGAGTGAGTACATGTCTTTACACTTACATTCAGCTTGATCACCCTGTGTGGATCTGTGTGCACGATTCAGTTCTGCTGCTGTACACTGAAAGTGACAATATGTGAATATGTATGCGACAGAAACATTTCATGATTTACTCTATAATCCAGGATGGCACAGTGGTGCAGTGGTAGTATTGTTGCCTCACAGTAAGAAGTTTTCTGGTTTGATTCTTCCCTGGAGTGCTTTCTGTGTGGAGTTTGCATGTCCTCCTTGCATTTGTGTGGGTTTCCTCTGGGTGATCCAGTTTTTTCTCATGTTGCAAAGACATGTCCCTGAAGTGTTTCTCCCTGGGTCACCACTGAAAATTGGCTTTGTTCCAAGTTGGACTTTCCTGGTAAACAAATGAAATGTCATGTACAATAAGACATACATGTTTGGCCTGGAACTTCTGCTTCTATCCCACCTGTACCTCTTAGAGCAAGAAATATGGACAAAACCAGAAGAAATGGGGGAACAAAGGCCAAAAAATAGGGACAAATTTTAAATATTTGTCTTACAAACTGAGAAAGTTTATAAGAATAACAGGTTTTGCATTAGCATTACATTTCCAAAGGGTATGGAGTCGGAATCTCAAATGTCTGTCATTATTTCCTGACTTTGACCCTCAATGATTTGCCAGAAAAACCACAATTTTATGAGAAATAGACTAAACATACGAGACAAAAATCTGTATATTCTGCAAAAGTCTGTACAGTTAAGAGATATGACCCCCACCCCCAGGGATGTGTCACTTCCCATTTGCCATATGCAGGGAGGCAAGAAATATATTGTGATCTCATCAGAGGGTCAATGGTGGTTCACCATAGGGGCATTCCTCAATCTTGCATACTGTTATAACCTGTTGGCTGCATGAAGGATCATGTCAGAGTGGCATCATCAATAGGCCTCATAGATCAACTATGGTCTCCAACTGCACAAATCATGTTGGTGATGTCAGCCCACACTTCATTCCTCCATACTGTATTCCTTACATGTCCAAGGTATCTCCATCCTTGTAATCATAGAGCATCTAGTATGATGTCATTTTCCTGTGGGGAGACATTGGCTCCATTAGGTGTGCTTGCCATCCAAAAGTCAGTGATATGCACATTATCATATTCCTGTGGGGGGCCACGTTATACAGATGATTATGTGGACAGTGTATTTCCCCATAAACAGTATGCATTCCTGTGCAATGTAAAAGTCTATGAAACACTTACTGTGACAAATACTAATGTGACATGTAAAAAAGTAACACCAATGTCTGCATACTTAGTTGTAAAATCAACATAACTTGCAATATTTGTAGTGGTTGCTGGTGCAATTCAAACCCCTTCCACTATTTATCTGTAGAATGGAAGTGCAAAGACAACAGCATCATGCTGCAGGAGTCTTCATACATTTCACATTAAAATACTACACAAATTGTCATTTGAACACCTTATAGAAAGTGTCAGAAAATCTATGTATCCATAAGCAAGCCACTGAAAGTACTGATCCTTTTCTGTATTGAGCCAGTAGCTATAAGACTTCTGTTAAGAACCATCAATGAAGAAATATCTGTAACAGCAAAAGGATATAATATATACAGACACTGTCAATATCTGTAGGTTTCTGTACACACCTCACAGAGTGCATGGAGTCAACCATAAGACATATGGATGATCTGCACATTTCTCTTTATGTACTTTCACTTTTGCTATGTAAATCTGTCTATGCGACTGCATATGGGAAATTAATGCACGTCCTTAATGCAGATGACAACACCTGTATGCATAAAGGTAATTCAGACAGAACTACAATAAGTTACAACCATTTGTCTCAAAGCACACATTTCCAATAAAACTAACTCTAAACAGATACATTTAAGAATCAGTAATATTAACAGAGGAAATATTCACCAAAACAGAAATGCTTGCAGCTGGCAATTTACCTTATCAGCTACTTATGACTCAAGTATCACTGAAAGTGAGAACACCATAGGTATTCCCATCTTTAAGTACCATTTGCGCCGTACATAATTATTGAAGTTCATTAAAATTTCAGGTTTTGTAATTCCATTTGTGCATCACCACATAACTTCACAAAATTCACAGCATTAACCACTAGCTTGTTGTAATGAGCAGGTGCTCCAATAGGTATCAATAAACAATACCATGTGTAGCATGTGCCCATTATCTTTCAATGATCAGATAACATGACATAAGCACCATGACATAAGCACCACTTTTAAATATTGATTCTGATACATATACTTATCAGATCATTGCTATCTATGAACTCAGTGGGACCTCAGTGAGCATTTTTCCATTTTTCCATTAATATTACATTTTCCATTAGAGTATCAAGATGGCTACTTCCAGGAGACTGTGACATGGCCATATACCCAGTCAGACCAAGGAGGAGACCACACAGATGCTGACCATTTATGCTGAATTGGAGCTTTGGATGAGATCCAGACAAAGGAACTTCACGATGATCGACATCTGTAACTGGATTGTGAGTGAGCACCAATGATGTACAGGGATTTACTGTCCTGGAGTGCAGGTTTACTACCGCTATAATGACCTGCAATGGAGGGCCACAGAGGAGCTTTATCAGAGGGCCACTGAGGTCTGGTGGCAGCCAGCATCACAATCCTATGTATAGCTAAGCATTCCTATGAAATTTGGAGACATAACTGTGTCATAAATATATGAGATGCCTGTCTTTTATAGCCATTAAGCAGCTGCTCTGACCATTAGGGCATCTGTATAAATAAGAAGACATGGTGACTGCTTTTCATATAAGTATGTGTTATATTCCCATGCTGTTAATTTTATTTAATAGTGTTTATAATATAAATAATTCAGAACTATAGTTGGGTATCATTGATGCCTATAGTGCTAGGTCACTGCTGACTATGCACTTTGTAGTTATCCGTTACAGTATGACAGTATCATCTACTCTAACCATATACGTCTGAATAATAACTCATAAATAACTTGTTTATTTCCTTCCTCTTAAAACTGTGAACATTCTTACTACAGTCTTGTTTGTTTAAGCCAAGAGGGATGCCTGCCTTCCTGCCTGCCTGCTTACACGTATGTTTTCATAGGTATTTCTTTAGATTATAATGGCAATAAGTGTTGGATGTTTCTGTATTCATCCATTTTCCACAGAAATACTAATTAACACAAGCGGTACCAGTTTGTTAAAAAGCAATATGTACTACCTGTTAGCTCAGCCTGTAAGGACACCATCCTCCATGCCTGTATTTTGGCATGCTGTGGGTTCAGCTCCACATAGGGGAAACATATTAAATTATCTTTGTTTATTTCACACATACATGAATATTTTCCTCTGTACAACTGCTTATCGATATCAATGTGTATTTTGCGCATAGTTATGAATAACTCACTTATTTGTTGAATTCCTACTAATATGGTCATAATTATTAACAGTTTGTTGATAGCACTTCTTTAAGTGCAGGTTTATTAAAATTTGCTAAAGACTGACACCGTTTAGTGCAATATGCTATTGTTTTCAAAAGTGCTATCAGGTGTTGTGTTTTGTCATTCATTACTAAATTCAATTCAACAACCACCACATCCTTATCTTTTGAGAGGGCCTATATTAAAACCCTGAAGGGACTAAATAGCGAATGTATGTACAGCGACACATAAAGGTCGATGTACATACAGAGCGAAACACCTAAAGGGCGAAAACCGGAACGCCGAACATATTTCATCATCAGAATGCGCCACACAGGTAAGTAAAATTTAAACGAAAATATTAAATTAGTTGGCTTTTGAAGGGGGGTAAGCACCTCTGCACCCCTCATGTGGGGGGGGCTTTGCTCCCCTCACCCCTCTACTTAAATATACCATCTCCAGACCGCACTACAGTGGGGAAAAGGATATATTTCCTTATCCCCACCACCATGATGCTGACTAAGAAACACGTTCGGCATTCCGGTTTTCACCCTTTAGGTGTTTCGCTCTGTATGTACATCGACCTTAATGTGTCGATGTACATACATTCGCACTTTTGATCTTTCGGTCTAGCAATATAGACCCCTTTTGAGGGAGTCAGATAGTTAGAGTTACAGCTGAAATACAGAACAAGGAGATATAGTGTTGTTTGCACTTGATTTGTGATGTAGACTTTCCAAGGAATATCTTTACATTACTGTGTCCCTGACGTACAGTTAACAGAAGCTCTGTGATATGCGACACTGTCCCACTGTCCCACTGTTTGAGGGATGAAGGTTTTCCTTTACTTTTAACAGCTGTGAACACAGTCCTGACATGAATGTATTCTTGTTGAATACTTACCTCCATGCCCAGCAGGTGCTCCATTTTTTTAAATTCTAAGCCATGATCCATATTAGTAGCCCATCCCCATCCAGATGATGTCATAACAGCAAGTCTTTTCACTGTATTTGCAACACACAATCTTACTCAATGTGTATTAGCTAAGCAGGAAGACATCAAGGGTAGAGTTGGGATGTATATTACAGCTGCAGGTTTAAAAATCATGTCCTCCAATCTGTTTCTAAAGATCTAAAAGCCCACGTGCAACATTGCTAAATGTGGATGTTAATTTTCTGGTGTTCTTCAGAAGTAAACTTTCTAGAACCTGATTTGAGCAATGTGCATCCCTGTATATCCCTGTTATTTGAAGACTACATAATTTATAGTTACTCTTTTCATTTTTCAGGTGAGGAAGACTGGACCCTGAATTGAGCCCTGGGCATCAATCTGATGTACAGACTGGAGGAGCAGCAGAGGGTGCAAGGTATGTTGGTTTATTTTTCTGTTTTGTTAAATAAAATGCATCTGATCCTGTTAATGGCCTGTATTTTGTACATTACCAAGTATATTCCTTATAATGCTTGAATACCCATCATGGGTCAGTAAGATAAGTGCAATTATCACACTATACCTTTGCAAAACAGACTGATTCATATCCAAATATGTTGAAACGTTACTTATCATCAAGCCATGTTTTCTGCAGATAGTTTTTGAAATTTAGGCCACAGCTTAAATGACAGTTGGGGTTGTGAATCTGATACACATATTTTGAGGTAGATTTTTTTACATACAAGTCTGTAGTGCTTTGACTGTTACTTCGAATATATGGATTGAGATACTTGTATATGTGGTTGTGTTTCCCACTGACAAATCTGTTGTGCACAGCCTGCCAATTCACATACTGAATGGGTGTCTCCTGTGTCAGTGTTCATAATGTTGTTTGCAGATTGTGGCATCTCATCAGTTTAACATCGACTAGGATTCATGAACAATTGCGTTTGCTATGCATGGAACCTACACAATGTTTACGTGTCAGGGCAATGTGCAGCATTGGTGCTAATCACATATGCATACTGCTCATCATGCAAACATGTATACAAGCATGTTTACATTGCCAGCAACAGTGCTGGTGGCCAGGAAACCTTGTTGAGCAGCATGAGCACATATAGTAAACAAACATGTTTGTCTATGAATAAACCTGTTAAGCATGTTCATGCAGACAGCACAGAGAGCTACAAAAGAAAAATAATGCAGTGTGTACACAGGCAGGAAAGTGTACTGAATGTACCATGAACATAAATCAAACATATGGGAAATAAGACAAAAAGTACCAGGGGATGTGAAACAGCAAGGTCAACAGCAATAGATGGATTACCAGACAGGAAAAGTGTACTGAGGACAATATGTACAGAAATCAAAGACATGTATACAGAAAGATGCCACAGAGAAGGCAAATGTTCCAGGTCTAGTACAATAATTGATGTGAAGGTGCTTATGTCACAAAAACTACTAAGAAATAATAACGTTTTGCAATACCTATGTCAGAATAAATAATGGTGGTCACTACTTCTGAGCAAATGTAGGTAAATATAAATAGACATGATATATATAGGATGTGGAAGTAACACAAATAGGCGATTTGTTGACGATGTCTTGATTTTTTGGAATGCTGGGCTAAAGCTATTGCAGGAATTTATTTCCTATATGAACTCCACGACATCATTTTTTATTTTTTCCTATGAGTATTCTAGCATAAAGGTGGACTTTTTGGATGTTTCTATTACAAAAGGGATAGATAACAACTTAACTACTAGCCTTTACAAAAAATCATGTTGGAAAAACAGTATTCTACACTATAACAGCTTACACCCGCGTTATGTGTTCCGTAACATCGTAAAGGGACAAATGACTAGGATACTGAGACTATGCAGTGATAAACACGATGCATTTGAGTTAATGAAACAACAAGTCAAATATTTTCTAGATAGAGGTTATCCTCCTGATTTGGTTGGGCAGATAGTAAATGATTTGACTGAAATACCTTTGAGTGGAAGAAAGAAATACCATAGGCCATGTCTGATGAACCATGGAAAGGACCTGGCTTATGATATTAAATATACCAATGATGTAGATCAGCTTACTGGGATCGTCAGAGGCAATTGGAAAATATTGCTTTCCGATCCCTCGCTATCACAAATAGTTAGCAAGCGACCTTCTTTTAGATTCAACAATTGTTTGAATATTAAGAGGTTGCTTTGTAAAGAGAAAATAGAAGCATCTTTTGTTGATATAAGAACCAATATTAAGACAGGCACATACCCTTGCAGTAGATGCTCCTTATGCAAATATATCAGCAGAACTCAAGTATTTAATATATCTGGCATTAACATGGCCTTTAAACCCACTTTTTATGCCACTTGTGATACCCAGAATGTCATCTACCTGGCAATGTGTAATCAATGCGATGCCTACTATGTGGGGATGACATCACTTAGATTGACGGATCGTATGTATAATCATACGTATGATATAAAAAAGGGCAACGTTAGCAATGCCCTGGCGATGCATTGTTTGGATTGTGTTCAACATAGTTTTAACTTCTTAGTACTGCAAGTTATCAACTTAAATAAACGGGATGGGGATATCATAGGAACTATTGAAATGCACGAATTAAGATGGATACTTAGACTCAAAGCGCACATAAAACCCGGACTAAACAGCATGGTCAATATTCGGCCTGCTCTAGCAGGATCTTGTTGATGCCATCATCACTATTTGTTCCATTTGCTTGGTTAAATTGTCATACAAATTTCCTTTACCTGTTTTGTTTTGGTCCATTACCTGGCCATGTTATCTATCCAGGCAGTCCTGATTGTAGGCCCTGGTTTTTTCCTCCTTTTTTGAGTCTGATCTTATGACATTAGTTTGTCATGTTCTTCTATTGCTGGATAATTCCCAGCTTTGGTTAGTGAGACTCCATGTGGCTCCTATTAATGTCTATGATACCAGACCAAATGACATACCTGTATATGTTCCTTTTTTATGATACACCCGTTATATTGGCTGGGCCTCATTAGTATGTTCCTTGGCCATGATTATTTAACTTGGACATCTTTTGATTTCCATGACAGACTATAGGCTCCATTGCAACATATAGATTGTGATCTAGTATTTAACACCCATATATTTCTTTTTTGAATATGAGTGAGTATTTGGTATTTGTTGTTAGTTAATATTAATATGATCATGAAAATTGTTAGGATTTGTTTTTCTGCATTTTAGGATGATCTCTGCAGCTTCTGCATGATGTTTAGATTTTAGATGTAGGCATGTGAGTTCCATTATTGATATATATTTTTACATCACACATCTCTACTTTTATGAATAGATATATATTATCTGTCTATGAACTTTTAGCACCACTAGCGCATTATGGTTATATTCCAGGACTGATATGTAGATACATTATATGCTATAACCAGTATCGTCCTTTTAATGTCAGATTTTAATTGTGTCTAATCTTAAATTTTTTTATTTTTAAACTGTTTATGGACAATGTTGAAGTCTTAATAGTTACTGATTATATAGTCGCAAGACTATATTCTTTTATTGCGACCTAAAGACAAGTTTGAAGTTTTGAAATCTGATACGGTTGGCTAGTTGAATGAACCGTATGTTTTGAGAAAGGTTTTCTCATTTACTATATCTTTAAATTTGCTTAATTATTGTCCTAATTGTTTAATTGAAAATTTTTTAAATGTATAAAAGCAAGTGATGCTTTTGTTGTAATTGTAACCTGATGAAGCGCACCTGAGTGTGCGTGAAAGCGCTCGTTTTTTCATTAAATTCTACAATTTTACTTCATGGTGGTTCGTTTGCAGTTCTTATCCTTCTACGTTGTTTGATTGTGGTGCAAGGAACCTTTGAATGGTCGGTATCTGCTTGTTGCTAATATTTTTGGTTCTTTATTTAACCGACCGTTACATGATGGATGTGCCCAACATTGAGCTTGATTATACTCCAACAGGTGTATCTGGAACCGATAGTTGGAGCTGTCTTTTTTACCAAAAGGAAAACCCGTTGTTGAACCTGGATATCAAAGGTGATGTACCTATAACAAATACCAACAGTGATGACAATCTGCATGACTTTTTTGGTAGTCTGAGGAACTTAGAAAATGATATATATCGACTACACAGACTTGTTTGGCAGAAAAGACATCTGCAAGCCTGTTTACATTTCAAAGTCATCCCGCGCGGGATGCGCATTTTGTGTATGCCGAGCTACGGTGATAGTCAGCCGGAGCTATTGCGGAAGTGGCAAGAGCTCAACATTGAATTTGGAAATAAATATATACATGTTTTATTGGATCATTTTGCACCCATTGAGGCTGAACTCCTTAACAAAGTAGAGTAACAGTATAACTCTATCACCGTGAACTATAAATCTGATTTTTGTATATCTAAGATCCATAACATGAATAAACAGCTGGCCGTTTATAGCAATAAACTGGAACAGTTAAAACTTAGGAAACTAAAACGTGACCACCAGGACTTTCAGCTGGGTCATATCTTTGTCTGGCACAAAGTGAATCAGCAGGAAGGATGTGTACCTGTTGCGGGTTCGGAGACCTCGCACATGACGAATAATATACCTCATATGCCGTCAGCTTCTTTGGTTGTTAATCTGATGGACGGTAACCATATTGTGGGCACTCCTGAACAAGAGCCCAATCCTTCCAGCTTATCTTTACCCTGTAACCAACAGGGCTTGGCTTGTGTTGATAAATTGGGTGCAAGACCTAAAGACAATAATCCTAATAATGTGTTCTCCATACCTTTGCCTTTAAACTTCCCTCTCCCGTACAAGGGTGCAGTGCGCATGCACTCAACCAGCCAGGGAAGAGGAAAAAGAAAAATGTCAGGAGAAACCTTCGAGTCGAAAAGGAAAACAAAGAACTGAACTGTCTTTTTTTCAATTTAACATCCAGGACGTTCTCCATGGATGAACAGTTCATTTTGAACTTGGGACTATCTTTCATCCCCTCGAAAAGAAGTACATTGTCTGACACACTTATAGGCTTACGCCTTTTTACTCGAAAATTGTCCTTAAAGGTATTGTTTAAAGATAATTCTTGTAATAAAGCTAAGTGTGATTACAATACACAATTATGTAAAAGAAAAAGCCGTTTTATTCCTCCAACACCACATTCTGTTGAGTGTTTCATGCGTGCATGTGAGCATGAGTTTTATTTATATTTTGAGGATAAGAAACACAAAGGCACCTTTGTTAATTTAAATCATGCACAACAGCTTGCCCTCGACCATCTCTGTTGTGATACTACCACAGTGTTTCAACCAGCTGATAAAGGAGGGGGGATTGTTGCACTAGACACTTGTCAATACAAGGCTTTAATGCTTGACATGCTTAGTGATGATAAGGCCTATAGGGTTATAGACAGGTCGAGGATAACCTCGATTGTTCACTATGTACATGATACCATCTATGATTTACTTATGACCCGGTCTATTGATAAAACACTGTATGACTTTTTAGTCATAAATGATCCTTTGATCCCTTTAATTAAGGGACTGCCTAAGTTGCACAAAAATGAACCCCCCCCCCCCATTACGTCCAATAGTATCCGGTGATCACTGGGTAACTCAAAATGCCTCTCTATATGTTCAGTCCAAGTTAGGTTGTATGATTGATGCCATTCCCACTGTTTTGAAGAATTCATATGATTTATTATTAGATCTAAAACTTGACTCTTTATGCAGTGAGGTTAATGGCAACACGTTACTAGTTACGCTGGATATAAAAAGTCTCTTCACCAGCATTCCTAATGACTACAGTCTAGATGCCATTAGGGCCCACCTTACTGAATCTGGTAAGGTTGATAATATTGAATGCATGAATATTTGTTGTCTATTGGACTTAGTCCTAAACAACAATATATTCCTTTTTGATGATAAGGTATATGCACAAACATGGGGAGTGGCGATGGGCACTCCCTGTGCTAATGCATATGCCAACATAGTGGTATATCAATGGGAGAAAGACTTCATCTTCAAGGACCCTAGATTTAAACATGTCATCTTATATAGGCGATTTGTTGACGATGTCTTGATTTTATGGAATGGTGGGCTAAAGCTATTGCAGGAATTTATTTCCTATATGAACTCCACGACATCATTTTTTATTTTTTCCTATGAGTATTCTAGCATAAAGGTGGACTTTTTGGATGTTTCTATTACAAAAGGGATAGATAACAACTTAACTACTACCCTTTACAAAAAATCATGTTGGAAAAACAGTATTCTACACTATAACAGCTTACACCCGCATTATGTGTTCCGTAACATCATAAAGGGACAAATGACTAGGATACTGAGACTATGCAGTGATAAACACGATGCATTTGAGTTAATGAAACAACAAGTCAAATATTTTCTAGATAGAGGTTATCCTCCTGATTTGGTTGGGCAGATAGTAAATGATTTGACTGAAATACCTTTGAGTGGAAGAAAGGAATACCATAGGCCATGTCTGATGAACCATGGAAAGACCCTGGCTTATGATATTAAATATACCAATGATGTAGATCAGCTTACTGGGATCGTCAGAGGCAATTGGAAAATATTGCTTTCCGATCCCTCGCTATCACAAATAGTTAGCAAGCGACCTTCTTTTAGATTCAACAATTGTTTGAATATTAAGAGGTTGCTTTGTAAAGAGAAAATAGAAGCATCTTTTGTTGATATAAGAACCAATATTAAGACAGGCACATACCCTTGCAGTAGATGCTCCTTATGCAAATATATCAGCAAAACTCAAGTATTTAATATATCTGGCATTAACATGGCCTTTAAACCCACTTTTTATGCCACTTGTGATACCCAGAATGTCATCTACCTGGCAATGTGTAATCAATGCGATGCCTACTATGTGGGGATGACATCACGTAGATTGAGGGATCGTATGTATAATCATATGTATGATATAAAAAAGGGCAACGTTAGCAATGCCCTGGCGATGCATTGTTTGGATTGTGTTCAACATAGTTTTAACTTCTTAGTACTGCAAGTTATCAACTTAAATAAACGGGATGGGGATATCATAGGAACTATTGAAATGCACGAATTAAGATGGATACTTAGACTCAAAGCGCACATAAAACCCGGACTAAACAGCATGGTCAATATTCGGCCTGCTCTAGCAGGATCTTGTTGATGCCATCATCACTATTTGTTCCATTTGCTTGGTTAAATTGTCATACAAATTTCCTTTACCTGTTTTGTTTTGGTCCATTACCTGGCCATGTTATCTATCCAGGCAGTCCTGATTGTAGGCCCTGTTTTTTTCCTCCTTTTTTGAGTCTGATCTTATGACATTAGTTTGTCATGTTCTTCTATTGCTGGATAATTCCCAGCTTTGGTTAGTGAGACTCCATGTGGCTCCTATTAATGTCTATGATACCAGACCAAATGACATACCTGTATATGTTCCTTTTTTATGATACACCCGTTATATTGGCTGGGCCTCATTAGTATGTTCCTTGGCCATGATTATTTAACTTGGACATCTTTTGATTTCCATGACAGACTATAGGCTCCATTGCAACATATAGATTGTGATCTAGTATTTAACACCCATATATTCCTTTTTTGAATATGAGTGAGTATTTGGTATTTGTTGTTAGTTAATATTAATATGATCATGAAAATTGTTAGGATTTGTTTTTCTGCATTTTAGGATGATCTCTGCAGCTTCTGCATGATGTTTAGATTTTAGATGTAGGCATGTGAGTTCTATTATTGATATATATTTTTACATCACACATCTCTACTTTTATGAATAGATATATATTATCTGTCTATGAACTTTTAGCGCCACTAGCGCATTATGGTTATATTCCAGGACTGATATGTAGATACATTATATGCTATAACCAGTATCGTCCTTTTAATGTCAGATTTTAATTGTGTCTAATCTTAAATTTTTTTATTTTTAAACTGTTTATGGACAATGTTGAAGTCTTAATAGTTACTGATTATATAGTCGCAAGACTATATTCTTTTATTGCGACCTAAAGACAAGTTTGAAGTTTTGAAATCTGATACGGTTGGCTAGTTGAATGAACCGTATGTTTTGAGAAAGGTTTTCTCATTTACTATATCTTTAAATTTGCTTAATTATTGTCCTAATTGTTTAATTGAAAATTTTTTAAATGTATAAAAGCAAGTGATGCTTTTGTTGTAATTGTAACCTGATGAAGCGCACCTGAGTGTGTGTGAAAGCGCTCATTTTTTCATTAAATTCTACAATTTTACTTCATGGTGGTTCGTCTGCAGTTCTTATCCTTCTATGTTGTGCACAGCCTGCCAATTCACATACTGAATGGGTGTCTCCTGTGTCAGTGTTCATAATGTTGTTTGCAGATTGTGGCATCTCATCAGTTTAACATCGACTAGGATTCATGAACAATTGCGTTTGCTATGCATGGAACCTACACAATGTTTACGTGTCAGGGCAATGTGCAGCATTGGTGCTAATCACATATGCATACTGCTCATCATGCAAACATGTATACAAGCATGTTTACATTGCCAGCAACAGTGCTGGTGGTCAGGAAACCTTGTTGAGCAGCATGAGCACATATAGTAAACAAACATGTTTGTCTATGAATAAACCTGTTAAGCATGTTCATGCAGACAGCACAGAGAGCTACAAAAGAAAAATAATGCAGTGTGTACACAGGCAGGAAAGTGTACTGAATGTACCATGAACATAAATCAAACATATGGGAAATAAGACAAAAAGTACCAGGGGATGTGAAACAGCAAGGTCAACAGCAATAGATGGATTACCAGACAGGAAAAGTGTACTGATGACAATATGTACAGAAATCAAAGACATGTATACAGAAAGATGCCACAGAGAAGGCAAATGTTCCAGGTCTAGTACAATAATTGATGTGAAGGTGCTTATGTCACAAAAACTACTAAGAAATAATAACGTTTTGCAATACCTATGTCAGAATAAATAATGGTGGTCACTACTTCTGAGCAAATGTAGGTAAATAAAAATAGACATGATATATATAGGATGTGGAAGTAACACAAAGATCAAATTGTAAAAATTACTTAACATATGTATGTAATTGACATACTGAGCTGAGATGACAGGTTGTGAGGACAGTACAAACATAATGGGATATCTGCACTGCATCCATTACATCCATATAACATGTAGGATAATAGGAATGGCTCAGAAGGCAGAGTAATCGTTTGCAAGAACTGAACCTATGCCATCATTTTCAACACTGACCTGCGTAATAACTTTGTATGACACAGAAAGAGACGTAACATTTAATAGGAAGATCACCCTTGAAGGGAATTATGCATGTCAATATTGTAATAGTTATGCATCCCATATATAGATGTGCGGGGTGCTACAAATACAGGAGCACAGTGAGACATGGCTGACTCTCCAACATTAACAGGGCATGCTGGAAAGACAGAAATGTCTCCCTGAGACTGCCATTCCTCTGGAATAAACTCCCAATTCACATGAAGCAGAACTCATCAATGGCCAATTTAAGTACAACTTGGACAATTGGATGGTAGATCATAAATTCAACCCAGGGGTGACACCTATGTCCCTCGTGCACAGGGCAGTCAGTGCTGATCATACATTAGCACTGCAAATATAGATCATCTGTCATGGTGAGTCAGGGAACACAGATATAACATAACTAGGCTTGTAATGGATCTTGGGCCATTAGCCTAGTAATATCCTATGAACCTATGAACCTATAATAACCTTGCATAAGGCACCTCCTGCCTAACACAGTTATTGTGCCAACATATAACAACAGATGCAACCCCCACACCATGATGCAATTTATTCTCTAAAGATGTGCACTGTTGGCATCTGACACAGGAAGTTGCAATGGGTATTGTGACAAACAAATGAAATTAATGTGTGAATTAAGAAAGTATGTCTTATAATGAATGTCATATCAGCATGTCAGACTGATGGCAATTAAATGAATATGCTCATGTGCAGACAAATGTGATCAGTCTTACATCAATGTTTCACGGACAACGATGGCTTCTGCAAGAGCTGGAGCACACATGTGTATACCATAGTACTCAGTGCATGTGCCAAGGTAGCACTCTCACCATCACATTGTCGGAACATGTATAATTTTAGAAAATCCAAAGTTACTTTCACATATGTTTGTGTAACATATGAAGGGATAAGACTGATGTGATGTAATATGACGATTGTTGTTTGACATCAGTACATTCACACAAGATCAGTTTATATGCTAGAATTGAACATCACGCTGTATAACGCCTCCAAATAACAAGACAGCTATTAATCACATGTGCCACAGTGGAAATGTTATCCCAGCTGTTCAACTCCACCTATGTGAATTAATTCAATCAGCTGTACTTTTATCTGTCCATAACTTTTTCTCTGTTAAAGTTGATGGGGGAGGCCTCTGCCACTCTATATAGACAAAGTATAATTGGGTTGGAATGTCATTCATGCAGAGTAGTTAAGGACACAAATGATTATCATCACTCAGTGCTGGTTTGGAACACTTGCCTACACATTGTGAAAATCAACATCTTAGTGGAGTCAATGAATATGCCATTCTATAAGTACATAGCCAATTGTCATATGTGTGATTATGTGAAAGCATTACATCATGTGGATGAATCATGGAATGTGTGTCCCTGTAATTACCTACAAATAATCTTACTGTATATTAGACAACATCACCCGATCCTATGTATACACAAACATACCTGTAGCCCCCTGCTGTTGTCACTATGATGGTGGAACAACCATTATGCTCAACGCGGATATAATCCTGTATTGGAACACATGCCTTACTTAGGCAACAGCATACAATATATTGTCTTATGTCCTCAGTCCTCAGAAGGTGTTTCACTACAACTGTGATGTAAATACAGTCTATTCAAATGGCAGCATCAGTCTTCAATACAGCCTTTCCAAAGGAAAGGTGGAATAAACTCTTGTAACAGGAAACAGCATCTACACCTGAACATAGCACATGTGGGAGAGAACACTGTTAACAGATATATTGACAGTAAGCTATGACTTTGGGATTTTAACTATATAGTTAACATTATGGACAAATGAAGGATTGCTGAAACACAAGGATGACAACAGATTTATTTGACGACTGT
Organism: Protopterus annectens; assembly: GCF_019279795.1. Classification (NCBI taxonomy): domain Eukaryota; kingdom Metazoa; phylum Chordata; order Ceratodontiformes; family Protopteridae; genus Protopterus; species Protopterus annectens. The sequence goes on from NC_056730.1 coordinate 996,061,300, forward strand.
GACATTGCACATTTCAATGGAGAACATCACCATTGTGTATTAGCTTCATGTTTCTGTTTTACTAAACACAAAATCCTGGGTAATGACTAGAGTATCTATGGTATCACAATGGGGTGAAGCGGCTAGGCATGACATGACCTCCGGATTGATAGCCTAGTAAACTTCTATGATCCTAAAAGTGGTTGCAGAGCATACTGCATAGAGATATAACTCATATATGTATTTGCAGCCTGCTCTGCATGGTAAGAGGAAGGAACATACAACCACACTTGACAGTTATTCCTATAGTTGAACTCCTTAACTATGTGTGTAAACAATGCACACACACAAGTGTATTGTATGCATATGCCAGAGGAAAAAAAATCTAGGTGCATGTGAGCCATACTGCATCTTTGAAAGGATGACATCAGATGTGTCATGCAAAGGAAATATATGTGCATCAACGACTTCTACAGCTGTGTGGAATTTTAAATCCTGAGAGGTGGAACACACTCTGGTATCTGCCGCACACACACACACACACACACACACACACACACACACACACACACACACACACACACACACACACACACACACACACACCATCAAGAGAGTCTCACTGCTGCATTTGAACTCCTACTTATTGGCGGACACAATCTACATGCAAGTGTATTATATGCATGCCCCACAGCAGAGGTCTGAATTTTGTAGTGTGAGAGTGCATTACAGAAATGATGCCTTCTTCAGTGTGTTGCACATAGCAGACATTTGTGAAAGGGGATGGGGGATTCATCTCACCATGATGTTTCTCAAGAGTTGGAGTCAAATTATCACACCTGCAGAAATAATCTTCTGGTGATGTAACGGACCCACCATCACACAAACAAGGTGAGTGATGTGAGACTGTCATCCCCTACCTATCTAGTTGTACAACCTTTAAGGCACAGTACTTAATGCAAGCACCACTGTAGAAGTCTGGCTTATACTGTGTGATAATGCACTTTATAAAGGTTAACATCAGTGTTGTGTTGCTGAAAAGATGAAGTTGGTAGAAAGGTCTGACACTGATGTGGACACACCCTATAGTGTAAAATGAATGCCAGGCTAGTATTGTATTAATTCATTCCCTCTAGCAAAAGCTCTTTTGAGTGTGTACTTTTAACTCCCAGTAGGTGTGGCTTGAGCCTTTAAAAATTAAGTTATCGTCTTACAGCTCAAACAAACATTCATATCTTTTGACTAGAAAACTTTAAATGGCAAACTAGTCAGGATAAATTAATCTTTACTTTAGTGGCATTCATTCAGTTTGATGCTGACATCAGTGGTAGGTAGCTGAGAAGATGATGTTGGAGGAATGGTCTGAAATTGATGTGGACACACTCTGCAGTGTAAAATTAATACCAGACTACTTTTTTAATAAGCCCAACAGTAGCAGAGGTCATATTTCCACAGCTATAATCACACACACAAGTTGACTACCATGATATTTGAATTCCCTACATACCTAGCTATGCAACCTAGAGGACACAGTTCTTAATGCAGGCACCACCGCAGAATTCTGACTTGTACAGTGCGACAGTGCACTTTATACAGGATGGCATCATTGTGGTTTAACAGAGAAGATGAAATTGAGAGAAAGGTTTGAAACTGATGTGGACTCACCCTGAGGTTTAAAATTAACTGTAGACTACTACTGTATTGTGGGCAGTGATAGTTCTGATCATATCTGCACAACACCATACACACGCCCATAAGTTAACTGCCATGAGATTAGAATCCCCTACCTATCTAGCTATGCAATCTAGGGGACACAGTACTTAATGCAAGCACCACTACAGAAATTTGACTTTTCAATCTGACAGTGCAGTGTAGATAGGATTACTGTCTCATTCTGCATCAGAGATGATATTGTGATGTTGAAGGTTTTGTACAAATTCATATTTGTTGATATGACAGAGTAAGATCAATGTCATTCTCAGTAATAAATACATACTGCTGACATGTTAGCTATGTTGTCATCAATATATACTGCAGAACTGGCCGTGATGTGTACCTACTTGTCTTGTGTATATGAGACAAATGCACTTGTGAAACACAGGATGGACAATACATCATTAAAGGACTTGTCAGGTTATGATGATGGCAAGCAAACAAAAAATAATGCTACTGATATTATCTATGGTATGCGCTCATGCACAGGCAATGTGGTCTGTAAATAACAAGCAATACTTAATGTTCCAAAGCAAAATGGATAAAACATGATGATTTTTGTATGTTAAGGCTGTATGTAGTAATATATAATTTGTGACTGTTAGCGCTGCAGTGCAGAGCCAAATGTCCAGAAAGAAGTGGTCAAATAACCACACACTTTACTGCATTTCACATCAGTGCATTACACAATTTCCACAATGTCTATGTAATAAAATAATATCCAGTAGCAAAACTTATTTTTGTCCCAAATCACTTCCAAAAAAAGAGCAATGCTGAGAAACAAATTTGCACGATGGTTAGGAAAGTGTTAGTGCATGCATGATGATCCTTTAATATGTTGAAATGGGACTGTGAAGTACCATTGTTTAGTGGTATCCAGTGGTGCTCTGAATGTCTTATTATACCTTTCCATGTTAGCTCCAGAGCTCAACTCAAAAATGAAATGTGCTGCTTTCCTTTCCCATTTGTGTGATGTTACACTGTGGGGAAACAGTTCTCTGCTAATGGAAACAGTAAAACACTACATTTGGTGTGCCTTCTACAGTGCAAACAGGCTTAGCAATGATGCAAGGCTGTCAGCACTCTGAACAGTAGTTAGTGGAGAAAACCCACTTATTAACCAAGATTTATCTGTGGCACAAGGTGTAAATTCTCTGTACTAAATGAAAAAGCAGTTTAACTCAAGTATGCAGATGATTTTACAAAGAGTATCAGAATGTGATTATTATATTAACTTTTTATTATAACTTTAAGAATGCCTAGGAATGGCCATTATACATATGTTTGCTTGCAAAATTGTAAATGTAATAGCTACTGAAATACTTGCAAAATTGTAAATGTAATAGCTACTAAAATACTTTTTATGTCTAATACACATAGGCATGCTTCAAGGCAAATGACAATTTAACTAGGTGTATACTGAGGTGTAGGGCAAACACTCACTGCATTACTCAATAACACCTGATATGCCATTTATTATGACATACTACAGATGCACATTGCCAGATGTTGCAGAAATGCTGAGCACTACAACTGCTAAAACAGAAGGGGCTTAGAGAGAACATAGGCAACTCATTCACAGGAAAGACAGTTATAAAAACAGGCAGTATGAATTTCACCTAATGCTAGATAAGAATCATTGTCAAGAAGAAAAGTTATGTCTGCAAAATTGATAATTATCTTTAGATCTCACCAAAAGAATACTACTTCACACATGTCAAAGTCACACATTTCGAGGGATAATGTTACACTGTGTTGCCAATGGAAGATGCAGCCTTTATTCTTCAGAAACAAAATGGTAGACAGATAATTCCATATCATTACATTTAAAGCCATAAGCCTAATGAATAGTCAACAGTACAAAGGGTGAGGGAGAAGAGGTGAAGATAGTCACAAATATAGAGACACATATGAAAGGATGCTGTTATGGGTCTTCAATGTGCATCTTAATGGTGTGTCCTCAGTAGTAATCAGTCAGGTTTTGCATCAGTAAGTGATGGCTGTGGTGGTGATGAAGCTGGAGGACAGGCAAAAACTGATACTGATGTGGGTAGTGTAAGGGTGGTGTAATAATTTGTTGTTATGTGCATGGATATATTTGCAAATGTTTTTTTACAACAGTATTCAAAACTGATTCATGAACGTTTGTTAAGGGATACAATTTAAGATGTATGTCATTAAAGTATAACTTCATAGAAAGAAATAATGTAACATACATCTGGACTTGAACCTTGATGCTATGGCCAAAGAGCAATCATCAGTGACAAGTGATTTATGTCCATGGAGGAAGTTGCACTTTGTTACATCCAGTAATCAAATAACTGAGTAACTGCAATTTATTACAATTTTTCTGCATTTACACTGTGTTCCAGTAGTGCAGCATGTTTAAGTACCTTTGCATGAGATAACTGTACTACTGTGATGATGCCAACAACTGACTAGGTTTTGACATTGGATGTGAACAATCATTCATTGTCACTCTGCATTGGTGCACAATGCCAGTGTCCATGCAAATGATGAGGACAAAAGGCAAAGGCTTTCCTATGGGCCATTTCTGCCCATGTGTGTTGTATGTGATTTTATTTTCTGACAAAATTAAATACATGAAAATAGGATTGATAGGAAAGTGGTGAGATGGGTGGGGGGGCAAGCACAGGGGAGGATAAAGGGAAAAGAATAGAGGGATTTGCAGGAAGGTAGTGGGGAGATCCATAGCTATTCCCTTCTTCACAGTATAAATGTAGAAGTGTTGCCAGAATTTGCTCATTTTGGACTGTCACCATACCAAGTATAAGAATAACAGAATAATGCTGTAAAGCCAATAGTACCAATTAAGTTTGTCAACAAGACACATAGGTGAAGTGGAGAGCTATGTATGGGTCTTTTTTTGTGATACAGGTGCCTGTTTATTATCTTTTTTCTTTCAAAGAGAGAATTTTGGGGAAGGTTCTTAATAATGTGAGCATTGAGCAGGAAGGTGAGGTGAGGAAGCAGGTGTAGACATACAGGACAAACTAGACAGACAAGTTTAGTGATGGACATAGTATGTTGGGAGACATCATGATTGGGGATAGGTAGGGGGCATGGGAGGTGCACCCACATCAAGCCTGAGAACAGTGAGAATCTAGTCCTGACCCACAGAACTGTTATTACTGTATCCTGTCTCAGCTTCCTATGTCATTGCTCAATGTGGTATCTTCTTCACAATGTAATACAGCACCTTTTTGAGAAGGCTGACTCATGCACCGAGGCCCCTTTCCATAATCTAGCTAAAATCTAACTCTGTTCTTGCTCAAAACCAAGATAACCTATATCAGTACATGTGAAAAAGTGCCTTTTCATTACTTATACCTCCTTACTCTCCCTTCTTAACTTGTTTCTTACTGTTGTCTAATTCTGTTCTCTGACTTTCTCTCGAAATATGCCATGTCTGTTTTTCCTTTAATTCATATTGCAATTCTTATTTGTATTATACTTACTTACCTTTAACTTCTCTGCAAATTGTCTAAAATTTCTCTAAATATTAAATGATTGTCATATATCTTGTGTCAATTCTTACTCAATGTTTGTTTTTTTATTATGGCTAATTTGTTATAATTATTTAAACCATAAATGTTTTGTTTTATTTTTAAAGACTGCAAAATTATTGTTCTTAAAATGTTTTGTAATGATTTTGTCTCGCCAGGGCTCCACTGAAAATTGGCTTTTACCCATTTGGATTTTCCCGGTAATCAAATGTCAATAAATAAATAAACAAATAACTAAACAAATAAATAAATAAATAAATTACACCCTCCAGCATCCCTGTCAGCTCTTGCCAGGTGACAAATTCACCATCTGCAGGAATACTACTCCCTGGTCGTACCAATACACCAGCTGCCAAGGCAGAGCTACTTAGTGTTGATGGGAGAGGTAGAGTGGGGGTTAGAGAGGCAGCACTGACAGCTTGGGACCCTGAAGTGCTGGTTGTCAGTGCAGCCTGTGGAGGGATGACAGGCCAGTCTGCAGTGGTTGGCTTACTTCTCTGTGATGCATGCCAGGTTTTGTAAGCAGAAATATATGACAACAGACCATTTTTTAGCTATATAAAATATTCCCCCACCACAAAAAAGAAGAAATAAGGGGTGGGTTGAGACAAAAGAGATGGAGACAGAATTAGATCTATGTCATGTTACATGACTATATAATTTCAGACAATGAACACTTAGGATTATCCAGTCTATATACCTTTGCCACATCAAGGTATGATGGAAAGGTTTTAGTCTGCTGTGCCATTAATTAATTGCACTGCTCTGGTATCATGAATACCATTATTTATTACAGTTTTGCCATATTGTGTAGAATCACAATAGTTACTATGCTTACATTAAGACCTGTTGCATACATACACTGTATATCTATAAGGAGAGTTAACCTCTCTTGTTGCACCTTACAACTTTCTGCAATGTCTTCAGCAGATGTACAAAACAGAAGAAGACAAGACGAGACATGAAAACATATTGGATAACAGTCTTGCATGGTACTGTATTCTATATTATTTAATACAGATAGGTCAGTATACTTACACAACTGTGAGATGTCAGTAGTCTTAAACTCATGCTCCCAATGGCTAAGGAAGTCCTTCTTGCACCATTTTAGATCACCATAGTGGTCATGGCAATTCTCTCAAGTGCATGGGATGTCAGTTGCACCATAGACAGCCTTGGCTCTTTTGTTCCAAACCTCATTCTTATACTGAGACCTAGTGTAGTTCCCCCTGCAGTAGCCTACAGATGTAGTAGTTTACAAGGGGCGGCAGAAAAAAATCTTGGTCTACTACACACCTCACCTCTGTGCTTTAAATTTAGCACCATCACCTCCTGCACCAGTCATGCCTGCAGACTTCAAGCATCAACTCTTAGGATGAATTGGTGCCAAACTCCAATCTCACATTTAAGAGCTAGTGAGCAAAGATGGACAATCATGCCAACTGCATTTGTGCTATGTTAAGCACAAAGAGGCACTTGTAAGCAAGGCAGAAGGCATTTTATCAAACATAAATGAATGTCAGACATGGCAGTGAGATTTGGCATATGTGTTGCTGAAAATATTCATATTTTTTTTTCAGATGGTGAACACTGACAGCTTATCCTGCTTACACAGTTACACATACATTCATCTGTGTTTCTTAAGTAGATCATTTATGAGCTATGCTACATAGAAAATGTAGCTATCAAAGTATTAATAAGATTTTTTTTTGCAATAAACATAATTATGATAGCCATTTGTAGGTAGCATGACCTTCCTAATCAAAGTGTTGTTAGACATTGCATTCTGACACCCTATTTAAAAAAAAAAGTGATACCTGGACTTGAATCCTGGGTTACCGGCATGATATTAGGTCAGTGCACTTAGATCTTGTGCCATGGAGGAAGCTAGGTTAGCAGGTGGACTTTTTCCACTTAGACCTGTCCAGAGTGCTGACGATCACCCATCACTGCAAAACTTTCTTGTTCTACAGAAGGCTGCCTAAGCAACATTTTCACTGTTTTCCTTAAACAAGTAAGCTTGATTGTGGGCTGCTCAGTAGCGAGCAAGTGTACAAGGCAAGAAACAGAAAAAAAACAGCATAGAAACTTATGATTGAAGTGATTTCTACATCTGGAGTAAAGATGTCTTCAGTCTCTTCATACTACATGGATTTGAATGCAAGAAAACCTGTGTAAAGGGGCCAAAGACACTGCATTTACAGTGTCTGCTACAGAAACAGGTATACAAAATGTACACATCTTTCACTCACAAATACAGTTCACTGGTGCCAAACATATTTTCACTAATGCGGAATACAGAAATACAATTGTTCAGTTTCCTTCAACTGTGAGCCCTACTTGTGCTCTGCTAAGCAGTGCTGACATTACACAGGCAAAAGAACCAATGCAACAATTTGTATTCCACACAATTTTGTCTTACTGCTATCCAGAGTGCTGAAGCAAAGCACACCTATGAGCATTCGAATGTAATACTGATGACAAGACATGTTCCACATTTCACTTATGCTGTGCTGACTTGGTCTGTCTATTTCTCAGTACCTTGGGTTGTGGACTCTCATTCACTGCCTTGAAACACTGCCAGTGATCACTGTGTTCTGCCAAAATGTGTACAAATGAGGAACACAAAAAAAGAAAAAAGTAATACACAATTGTCAGTAGTAACACATATAGGGAAAAGGCAGGATTGTGAAATTGTCAAGGTCTGTATGTGGTACAACCTGATCATATATTCAGAAAATATGCTTTAACTCTGTCAGACACCACATTATCTGGAATTGAGCCCTTAATTCAGTACAATAACAACAAACACACAGTTATGTTTCTTATACCTCTATGCCACCAACACATAACTAGAAAATGTTACTTTCTCATTTACTTAATCATGTCTAGATCATTGTCACATTGACTAATACTTCACAGTAATAATGGTCCACATCATTTCATTGTCAGCTTGCCAACACTGCCCGCTACTGTTTTTCTTTATTTTCCAAACATCTTCCCTTAGTATTAACTTAACCACAGAAATGCAATGTCATGGTCATTTATTTGCATTTTGTTCTGATGTATAATATAGCTGATCAGCATTTCACAGAGATTTCAAACAGAGTATAAACCATGTTATGTAACTACAATGATGTCAGTGTTGCTAAGGTTGTTTTCATAGCTCTCAAGGTGCTTATACCTTTTTATTATGTCTCTTCTGCATGATACAAACACTTCTTCACTTTTGCTTGGTGTTGTCAGGGCAACTAAAAGCAATTACAAGCTATTAACAGTTAACAATTGCTATTGAACCTCTTTACGTCCTAGGGTGTATGCATGCAATTGTGTAGCTGCCTACACCATGTTTATATCCCCTACGCCAAGTGATTTTTTTTTTTGGTATTCAGGAATGCTAATGATTTCACATCTCATTTGCATCTTCACAGTGCTCAGAGGGATGAATCTACACTATTGGAAGGTAGTGGTGTAGCTATGGAAGTGGAAGGAGGGAAGTTTGATTGGATAAAAACAGAATAGGAGTTACTTGGAGAAGATTATTCTACAAATCACTGCACTATTCTGTACATTATGATTGTCCTCCACACACACTGTTTACATGTTCATATTTAGAATATATATCAATATGCAATGGAAAAATGTTTGTAATGTATGCGATTTTAAAATTTCACTACTGCTATACCGTGCATATGGCAATTCTTAGTGCACTTCTTACCCTGTGAGAATGATGCTGACTGTGCCATGGGTTTTGTTAATTTCTGTTTGACGTAGGGTTGCATATATGTGTTATGCACAAAGTGGATAGGTACGAGACTGGCAGTATGCAAGTAGTTTATCCGCGGTGACACAAAACTGTATCGTTTACATGTCAGCATTAACTGACTTATCATTGATGTGCTGTAATGGTAGTCACAGGAGTATCCTCTGCTCATTCATGATCAAAGTGCATGAAATATACCTGCTGTTGTATATTCAGCATTGGCATGACAGGATATGTGCATGTGATTGAAATTCTTAGTTTGCTAACCTATGCCTGTTGAAGTTATATGATTGCACATTTCTATGTATATGTGATTTATACATGCCCATTACTGTGAACATCAGCAATCAGTCTGCCCATGATACATACATTTAACATTTGCTTAATTGTATTTTGGGTCAATTTTGGCAGTATCTTGTGTGCTGTACACAAATAATTACAATGTGTGAACTTGCCTTGTTCTCTTGCTTTTCCTTGATATGGGTTCAGGTTGACCACCTCACTTCCATCTTCATATTTCTGTGTTATACTTTGCAGATATATTTGCCTTTTTTGCAATTATTGTCATGTATTACTTTGCTGACATGGTGAACATGTGGTAAATGTATGGCCATTTTATGGGTGCAGGGCATCTGCACACAAGTCGCTGGCTACTGCTTGCAATACATCCCTTTTCTCATTATACTTGTGTGCTTCATATTATGCTGAGATATTTGGAGTTCACTTTTGCATATTTACATATTCTTTTGTTATCCAGAACTTTAGCATTGATATGAATATAATGTGCATGAACTTTATGGAATCTGTCCCAAGATGTGGATACATTTCTTGAATACTGCAGCTCTGTGTGTTATGCTAAAAAATACTTGTTATGAGGTTGGAGATGTATTCTTGAGAATATAGGATCAAATATTGTGTCACTTACTTAATATAATTGTTATACATGGATAAATGGGGAGCACTAAAATACTGAAATCAGCCCAAATTTATATATTTTGTTTTGGTTGGCGGGCCTGGAACTCTTGTTTGCAGGACTAAAGAATGCTTTAAAAAAACATGTATTCAGTCTGAATGGAGTATGCTAAAAGTGCCATTAAATGACAGAGCATATGGATAAAAGATATTCTTCATTTGACTGTGAATAAATTACTGAGCCAAGTGAAGCTAATGACCTCACCAAGGCTTTCGACACCACTCCCCACTTGGGTATTACAGAAAAACTCACCAGCCTGAACATGAAACCCTACGTCATGAGATGGGTTGCCAATTGGCTTACAGACAGAACTCACACAGTAATAATAGCGGGCTCCAGGTCCGACTCTAAACCAGTCATAAGTAGTGTCCTGCAAGGCTCGGTCCTGGGACCCCTACTGTTCGGCATATACTTCTCAGAAGTACAGGCAAACACAGGAGAACTATGGCTAACCAAGTTCCCCGATGACTGCAAACTGGGAGCCATAATTGACTCTCCAGCTGACATGGACATCCTCCAAAAGGGCCTTACTGAGATGGACACCTGGTGTCAAAGTCATGGCCTTAAGCTAAATGTCAAAAAATGCATAGTCATCCCGTTTGGGAAAAACAAAACATCCACGAATTACCACATAGGTGGCAGCCCCCTTAATACATAAGAGGTAATAAGAGATCTGGGGACCCAGGTAGATAGTAATCTCTCCTTTGACAATCGTATTGCCAAAGTAGTTAGGGAATCCTTCTATGTGGCCCATCTAATTACTAAAGGGTTCGCATCTAGAAATAAAGAGGTTATAGTATCCCTCTACTCGTCATTCATTAGACCCATCATAGAGTACAATGCCCCATTTGGGATGTACCTCACAAGACACTTCCAACAGCTGGAAAGAGCACAAAAGTACCTCACTAAGAGGATTACTGGTCTCAAACATATGTCTTATGCAGCCCAACTGATAAAACTCCGGTTGTACTCAGTGGCATATCGCTTACTCAGAGGTGATTTCTGCCTGACTTACAAAGTCATGTCCAACTCAGAATTGATGGAAATGCTCCACCTAAAGAAATCCAAGTCACTGCGAGCCACTCGCTCTAGTGAGCTAAACCTCACCACAACAATAAATAGAACATGCTGGAGGGATAGATTCCTGTCACAGAGACTCCACAGGCTTTGGAACAAAATTTCAAATTACATCAGGCAGAGCCCCTCACTAACACTCTTCAAGAGTATCCTTGACGAGTGGATGGGTAACAAAAAATACACCCCTGGGATTACTTCATTGGCTCTGTTTGACAGAGGATCAGTTAATTAATCAATGGGGTGGCGAAATCCGACACACTCTGGCTAGGCTTATAAATGCCCTCGGGCAGATAGCCTAGTACGTACCTATGAACCTATGAACCTATGAGAATAATATGACTGAAATAAATAAGAATAATGCTGAGCAAAATGAAAATGAAAAGGTATACTATATAATTACTCTAGTTTATATTTGCAGAATTAAATATGGAAATATGTCCTTATAATACCATATAGGTTAGTAAAAAAAAAAAAAAAAAAAAACAAAACAGACAAAAGTAACCAAGCACATTTATCAAATTAAGAAGTAAAAAACAAGTGTACTGGAATGAACACAAGGAGTCAGGATGCAGAGTATAAGTCACAAAAGCTTTAATAAATGCCAGAAATAAAATGTTCATTTAACACCAAAGTAACAGTGCATCATTTTTGTCTAGTCTACAAGGCTTCCTCCAAACATATTAAACCAATAAAAAAGCTTATCTTGATAAAATAAGATCATTTAGTATTTCTGTCAACCAGGTGAATATTGCTTATATGAAAATAGATATGGTTTTGAATAATGCTGTGTTGTAGGGAACCCTCACTAGAGATTTCTGGGATTTTTTAACTATAACATCTTCTAGAATTCCCACTATTTTTGTGATACCTGATGTCCATAAAATCATCCTTGATCCTCCTTTCAAACGAATTGTAGCAGCCCAAGACTTCAAAATAAAGCCTTTAGCTAATTATATTGATCGTGAATTAAAATCTAGTTTTTCTTCCCTTTCCCATATTTTGAAGGACTTTTGAGATTTTTTAGGATATTTGATTAGTGACCTATAGGATGAAAATCACATTTTTCTTACTATTGATGTAGTAGATTTGTTTAGTCTTATTTTTAAATGTGAAGGGTTACAACTGTTTCATGACAATCTAACAGACTATACGTTTTCTTGCTAATTTTGAGGTGAATTGTATCATCGATTGGATGGAATTCGTGTTAGATAATAATTTTATTTACTTTGAAGGTGAGCTATACAAATAGATTAGAGGGTTGGCTATAGGGGCAGCTTGTGCCGCCACTTAACCTAATCTTGTCATTAGAAGATGGGAATTCAAATGTTTTTACAAATTAACTTTTTAAATTTTGTAGGTTATACTTAAGTTTTTTAGATGATATTTTTTTCTTATGGGATGGACTCATGGATATGGTAAGTGTGTCTATGAATTTTTTTTATCTGCTTCTATAACTTTCTTAAAATGTATATATCAGTGTAGCAAAAATTCTATTAATTTTTTGAATAAAGCTATACTTTTGGGTGAAAATGAGTTTGAATCAAAATATACAGAAAACCCACAGTCAGTAATACCTACTTACATTTTTAAAGTTGCCACCCTTTGTCATGTAAAAACATATTATTAAAAATGAATGTGTTAGGGTAGCAAGGATGACCTCTAAAAATATATGTTGCTCAAAGAAATGCAGAAGCTCTGTGATATGTATTTAATTAGATGTTACTCCAAGAGTTTGAAAAAAATATTGTTATAGTCACTAATGAATGGGGTTCAAGATATAACCCCCTTTTAGATGTTGGCTTGAATGATACAGGAAATGTTGCAGCAATGAATACTAGTGGGTTTGGAAGTTTAATAGGGTTTTGGTTTTAAAATACTGATAAGATGAATGATACTAAAGAAATAGGAAGAATTGGAATATTTTAAATACAAATGCCTCCTTGCTTCATGTCATGGGTAACAAACCACATTTTGTATACAAAATAGCTAAAAACATTAAGGGACTTTTTGAGAAAAATAAGATTGTTGTAAAAAAATTCGGTAACTGACATCAAATGATAGATAAAATGTAGTAGATGTGGTTTCTGCAATTAAATTTTACTAGGGTTCAAAATCTATGCAGATACAAGTAATCAACAATTGGTTAGATTTAAAAAAATGGAAAGGTTCCATCTCAAAGAGTCTATATATATAGCTAAAAGCTCTTCTTGTACAACATTTTATATAGGCAAGACTGAGACAAGACTAAGTAGAAGGATTAATGAACATAAATATGACATAAAGCATCATAATATTAACAATGCCTTATACAGACATTCTTTAATATGTTTGAACTTTATTAGATTTAAATTTGTTATTTTGGATACTTTTTAATTGAGTCTTAGGGATGGTTGCTGGGAAACTAAACTTGAGTATAAGGAGTTACAGTATATTGATAGCTGAGGCTGAATGCAAGCATGTATTAATGAAAATGTTTACATCACACCTATGCTCAAATTTAGGGTAACAAAATTGTAATATTTATTTATAATCCATACATTTTTTTGTTGCATTGTCTTTCAAAATGTCTTATTTATATATTATGTGTTCATACTATACTTTAACGTAAGTATGCATTTATTGGGTGTTTTATGAGTATTTATGAATTTTTTTTATAATTATTTATTTATTATCTTACTTTATTACATGTTTATATTTCTACTGTAATATAGTTAAGAACAGAAATGGATTTTTTTAGAATATGAAAACTATGAATATGTGATTTCTTTATGTAATATTTTAATGTAATAATTGATGAAACAAGTGAGGTTCCCTTTGGATTTTGTCTATACTCTTTTATAGAAGATCTATACTACAGAAGCTGTTGTTTTAATTATTTAAATACAAACCAATTGGTTAATTTAATGATGTAATTGTTAGAGGTAATATATAAACATAGGTATGTGGCATTGCTTTAATATGTTATGAGAAAGTCTTGTAGACTAGAAGAAAATGCTGCACTGTTATTTTGGCATTAAACAAATGTTTTATTTCTAGAACACAACAGCACAACAATACACCAGATAAATAGCCTGCTCCACAGGACAACCAACAGGAAAAGTATAACATGGAGCATAATAATACAATGGCCAGCAGTTATAAAAGTAAAATGTCTTTAATGGAATCCAAATGCAAGCGCTTTCATAGTTACAAAGACTGCTTCTTCAGGAGATAATATTAGTCAAAACCTTCATCCCTTAAATATAGTGCTTAACATTGAAATGCATGACCTTCCTGATTGCTTGTTACACATTTTCAACTAGTTTTAGTAAATGTATTTAGTAGTAGCTGTTTTTTGCAGTAACAATGATGTTTTTTCTTTAAATGTGTAACAATAGGGAAGGTAATGCATTTGAACGTTAACCACTGTATTTAAGGGATGAAGGTTTTTGAATAATAGTATTGTCTGAAGAAGCAGTTTTCGTAACTGTGAAAGTTCTTACATTTGGAGTCCATTACAGACGTTTTACTTTTATAACTGCTGGCCATCATTTTATTTTGCTCCATTTTATGCTTTTCCTGAATGTTTTATTTCTGGTATTTATTAAAGCTTTTGTTACTTATACTCTACATCCTGATTCTTTTATGAGCATCATATCACACTTGTTTTTTTTTTTTTTGCTTTATACCTTATAAGTTAGTTACATTTAAAAAAGTGATGATTCAGCTTGTTTGAGATGTAATAAAGAAATTAAAGCAGGTTGGGAAAAGATTTTCTTTGATAGAGAAAATAAATGTATACTAAAATGATATTTTACATTTTAAAATGTTTATGGTATGATAAATGTATTTAAAAAAATAAAATTTGTGTTATTAAATGTACCAGTTCCTATGATTATTGAACAAATAAATTATCTTTCTTTTGGAATCTCCTAGCTATTGCCAGAAAAGGGATTATACAAAAATGGAAATCAAATTCTGTTCCATTGTTTAATGACTTTGTAGATCTTGTTGTTATTGTAAACAAAAAAGAAACTGATTCTTTGAAATTGAAATCTGTGAATAAGAATTTAAACAATGATTGCTGGATAAAATACTATCTAAATATAGGAATGTACAATAGGAAATATTTTAGAGTTTTGTATTTAAACATCACACATTTGTTAATGTAATTTTACAATAAGTAATCATCCTTTCTTTGTGTATATTGTATAGACGTCAACATTTTCAATAATAATTTGTGAAAAGGCATATGGTAATGTAACTGGAATGTTCTTTATGAAAGTGCTGTTGAATAAGATATGATCTAAAGGGAAGAGAAGGGAAACAAATGCAGTAATACAATATTAATATTTCTGGATAGTCAATACAATATTAGTATTTGAAATAAGAAGTAAAGATATTGTGCAAGAAAATAAATTTCATGTTTTAGAAACAGAAGGTAGAAGCAGACAAACAGTACTTGATGAAAGTAGAATTAAAGATGAAAAATAATATAATGGAAAAATGGAAAGAATACAAAGAAGAAGAAACGTTAAAAAAACAATAAAGAATAATCTGCACGGTGTTTTTTAAATATTTTAATAGTTTAAAATGCTTTAAGTAGGCTAGTACTACTGAAATAGTTAGAAAATGCAAAATGAACATTATGGGGTATTCTTAGACAATTAGAACACTGCATTTTGTGAAATAGCACAATTTGTGGAGATGCACCACATAGATGATTTAGAGACACAACTAGAAATAGTACAGTAGTGATGGCATGCAGATGACTGAATAATAGTATGCAAATAAATGCCATCATGCTAATGAGATTCGCTGTGAATGCAAATGATGAGCTCAAACATAGCAGAACAATTCAAATACATATACATTTATCACTAAGGGACATGGCGCTCATCTATTCTGAACACCAGAATTTCTTGGTCTACAGGTGCTTTTCTTGTATGAAGAAGTAGCAGTAGCATTACGTGAGCAGAAGGTGTTATTTGCTGCTCTTAGATGCAATTCCCAAAATGTTGTGCACCATTACCCAACAAGTTGCAAATAGGTCTGCAATCACCTGACATGCCGTAGCCTCTTTGACAAGGGCATTATTGACTTGTACCCTGTGGACAGAGAGATCATATGGAATCAAGGGGAATAATTACACTACTTATCCTAATGGGCATAAAAGGCTATACAACCATCCTTGCGATGAGGATGTAACAGCATCTAACAGGGGACATATCAGGAGTTTTGCAGTTGCCAGCCTTTCAGATCCTACACCATTTCTTTGATGAAATGCTGCAGTGTATGGAGGACCATACCTGATTTCCACAAACAACAGATGAGAGAACCATTTTACTAAATAATAACCCAAGTCCCTGAGTTTCGGGAATCATTCATTGCATCCACATGTCTGTTAAGGCCCTACCTTATCCACATGGCATTCACCATATCAGCCAGAAGAGTTTCCTCTTCCTCAACTGCCACATGGTGTTGAATGCACAGGGTATTATATACAATGTATTTCTGTGCCATGCAGATAGTCCCCATTATTCCAACATCTGGAAAATGTGTGAACCTTACCAGCATTTTATGTGATGTGACTTCCTTCAGAGTAAACCAATTTGTATGTGAATATTTTGCGACATAGACCAAAAAATACTATTTGCAATAAGTAGGCAGCAGGCCACTCATAATGGTATACACTGTTATGTGTAACAGATGATGCCTTGGAAACACAGAGGAAACTCCATCTGAAACCCCAGGAACTTGGTTTAGATAGCATACAAACACCATTCGTTCAGAGACAAAAAACATTATCAAACATGTCTGGAGTCCTGAAGGCATTATATATTGCATGGATATGCTTTGATATACTCTAGTATGCATTTTAGGAATGTAGTCAGTTATTTGGGGTGTGGAACATTTCCACAATATGGTGACATGGAAGCAGACACAACTTACAAACATCAGGATACTGTCTAAAAGACCTGCAGCAGTGACAATGGAGTAGGAGAATACATCAAGTGTGCAGTAATCTGAGAACTAACTACAGTCACACCCCATGCAAGGTGCAAGAAAAGAGGCAGCATCTGGTCCATAGTGATAGGTCATAATATAAACAATGCAGGACACAAATGACATATGTCTTAGCACACCCACGTTTTACATTATATTACACTGATTAGTCATGAAGAGCATCAAACATTACAACATTACCTTGCCCACAGAGATCAGATGGGCAGGCAGGGCATAGCCATCTGCATTTGCACAAGTTGGTTGGAAAACTGTTGCAGGTGAGAACAATGCTACCATAAGTGTAAGTGTCATGGCAACAGTATACAGGAGCTCCTCAGGTGGGTTGGAGCTTGTGGGGAGTAAGGAACTACATCATTAATGGTTGAAGGGAGCCTCAAAGCTCTGAACATTTTTCACGTATACTGTGTGGTCCAGTAGTTTCAGAGCTAGGTAAGTTCTATAAAAATGATGGAGCAGAATTTTAAGAGCATATACAGGAAATCAGATAAGGTTCCCCATGTTGGCAGCCAATGAACAGTCAGTGTCCATGAGGACAGCAACAGCTAGTCATAGCATTCTGATAGTCATGTTTTGGAAGTACACAAACTGAGCTGGCAGCATAGGCATTGCAGTGATGGATTTAGATGAACATTGTGGGCCACAAGCATGAGACTGGTCATACTCAGGTTTGGTGGCTGAATGCCAGAGGCAACAATGATGTCATCTTCTGAAGAGTATGGACAGTCATCTAAAGCATCACCTATGACATTCCGACATGCATCCAGACCCTTGCACTGCCATAGATTGCATAGTCTGTGGAAGTAAATTGGTGGCTATTTTGCCACAAGCCAAATGGATGCAATAATAGATGCACATGGGCTATAAACTCTTTCAGTAATTGTGTTTCCCAAGTCACTGAAAGACCAGAATCATGGCAGTAACAACCACCAATATGCCACTTCCTTACATTGGCATAGTGTACACACATAGGAGGCAGTGAGGCTTATGTGTATTGTCTGCAGTGGAAAGTGCTAGTAGGGTGCAAGAGGTCACACTGACAGAATGATCAGAGATAAGTGCAGG
The DNA here is from genome assembly GCF_019279795.1 of Protopterus annectens. NCBI lineage: Eukaryota > Metazoa > Chordata > Ceratodontiformes > Protopteridae > Protopterus > Protopterus annectens. The sequence continues at coordinate 996,079,400 of NC_056730.1, forward strand.
TGATGTCAGAGGTTTGGCCTGTCTTTCCACCATCATCTCATATATATGGGGATGGGCACATGCCTCCCAGTGGTAGTGTTGTTGAATGTGCCACTGTGTCATCTGACTGAGCCACGTGCATGTTGCCATCAGCAGAAGCCTAAGGTGACATGTTGATATCAGGCTTGTTGTAAACTGCTGTACTGTGTCTTCCACCAGTAGAACCTGTGAAAGCATAAAGACATCATACCAGTGGCACAGCTGGAAGTATATACCTCACTATTCATCCTATGACACAGACATTGTTGCAGTCCATATGTGAGGTAATGCAGGTTGTCATAGCTGCAGACCCAGTGGCACAGCTGGACGGATATACCTCACTATTCATCATATCGCACAGAGATTGTTGTAGTCCAAATGTGAGGTGATGCAGATTGTCATAGTTGAAGCCCTGATGTACCAGGTGGCAGAGGTGTTCTGCTGAATATCTTCCTTTTACATGTGATTAAGTTTGCAATTTGATATGCAAATACTATGATCAATCTGGTACATGTCTTGTACATAGATGAGCAGTTGTCACCATCCAGGGTTGCAGATCCAAGCTACCACCAGACATGGACATGTGCTCAATGGCCCTAGATAGGGTCACAAGGAACTACTCAACCTCTGAATGTCACTTCTCTGTTGGATTTCCACCAACTGTAGTGGACCTGTTTCTAGCAATGTCTTTTGCCTTGGTCTTAGAATGCAGTACCATGTTAGCAACTCTGCAACACACCTATAGTATTGCCCTATTTGGCCACCCACAGCATTTATGTGTAGCACCATTCCCTGGCACACATTTCCACTAGATTTTTGCCAGGTTTACATTTTTACAAGATGAGAATGGTGTCTTTAAGGATTGAAGTAACACCTCTATCTCCTTATTATTATTATTATTACTATATTAATAATATATTATATTATTGCCTGTCATGTTGACCCCTCATACCTGGATATTATCCTGTCATGTCCCTCTGCTATATTCTCTGTCATGCTGAGTTCTCTAACTGGACATTAACACTACATTACCTCATCTGATTTGCTGTTTCCTATCTCTCATCACTGTCATGCAGTATGAATGTTTAGTACAGTGCAGTGAAGAGGTACCAGATCAGTTGTCTCATCATTTGTCATGACACTCATATCATAATACAACACCTTCTCTACTAAATTCTCATCCCAGACATGCTCAATTATCTTACGATATGGTGACTACGCAATTTATTATGTTATGACATGCCTCATAGTGCAGTGACTATGATAGTGAGGTAACTTAATAAGATCGTCTCTGAAATACTGCCATAATTGGTGCTAAAATCAGTGCTTTGTACTGCATTTGGTCTTGTCCTTGGTGTGAGCTGAACAGCTACCAAGGTTAACCAACGATTTTTTTACCTGGCCATCAAGTTTGGCGACCAATTGGATACACCACCAGTTTGACCAGATCTTTTTAGTCCTTGGTTTGAGCTGAACAGCTACCATGGTTAACCAACGGTTTTATTGGATCATTGAGTATTCAGTATTTTTTACATTAGAATTATCGACAGGTTCAACAGTTTCTAGTACTATCTTTTTAAAAGACCAGCCTCTCTTGTCAGCTTTTGACTTGTTTTTTTGCTTAGATTGGCTTTTTTGGAGGAGCCTAAAACATTTTATCAGTTTTTTATTTTGTGGCGTACTGCTTTCATTTTGAGCACGCAATCCCACTTTAAACTGTTGTTCTTCCTGTTTGGGTTATCCACGTAGAGAACATGCTGTCGGCTTGGAATGTGTTGTTGCTTCAGGTACGTGCTGTTTATTTCACTTCCATTCATTTTTTCCTCAACGTAAAGGAAGCGACGGTTTTATACCATGAACTTTTGACTTTAAATTCATTATTTCTGTGGTGGTTATGTGACAACAGCAAAACTTTTCTTTTTGTATTATCTTGTGGCGTGCTCAACGGCTCCATTTATAACACAGGCTTCTATTTTGCAAAACGAAGAAGTAACCAGAGGTTCCTTTGAAGCGGCATGTTTAGCAACACAGTAAGGTAGTATTTCGAACAATAACTATCATTTAAAACAAGGTTGAAGAACAGTTTTTTTGTTTTACATTTGCTGTTTAAAGAGGACTTTTTCATTGGACTGATTTTGTGTTGATTGATGTTTTAGTAGTTTTCAACTTTGAAGCAACATAGCTTTTATGATTAGGAGTTGTATTTTAGGCTGCTATCATAATTATCAAGCAACCTGCATGTTTTTGAATATTGGTTTATTGTAAGTGCAATTTTGTGAGCTGGTTTATTTCACAACTGTTTTGTTTTATTTTACAAATGTTGGAATAGAGTTGATGGAAAATTGATGTCCACACACACACTATACTGAGGGTTTTAAGCCAGCTTCACTCATTTGCAAATTACATTATGAATGTTCTTTGGTTTTAACATTATCAACAGAAAATTTAAGTGTTTTGGTTGCACTTAAAGGTTATATATCTATATCACCTTTACGTTTTTTTTTCTATTTTGCTTTAATTAGGCATATATTTTTTATATATAATGGAACAACTAATGGTTCAATATTTGGAAATTTCCAGACAAATTATTACATTGTTGCAGGCTAACAAGACTGTTGAAAACAATGCTAAAGATGTGAGTTTAACAGACACACAAATGGAGCTTTTTACTGTGCATACACCACCAGGGACTTCTGGGGAAAGGCAAGTGAACACGGACATACTAAAAGTGGAAAGGAACAACAACCCCAGGTTGGATAACAACAACAGCAGAGGAGGGGTGGGTATGAACAGTGTTCCAGCAGGATCGTTGTTTGACATGGAAAGTTTTTTGATCCCGCCAGTTTTAGGTGACACTTTTAGACCAGATAACCCTGGGACATTCAACACTCAGGTATTCAGATTCGAGAAGTTCATCAGGAAATACAAATCGCTTCAGATGGATAATGTTTTTCTAGAACGTTCATTAGAACTTAACCAAGTGCCTAAAGGTTTGAGAGTGTACAGAATACCCATGGGGATTGAGGCAAACACTGAGGCATACAAAAACATGTTGGAACTTTTTGACAGAACCGGGATGGACTTAATGAGAATCATACAGGCTTAGTGTTCTAAAAAATGAAGTACTTACCTTCAAGCAGAGCATTACCAATGATTTACTTTTTGAAAGCAACAAAAGTAGATTGGACAAAATCAGAATTGAACTTGAAAGATTTGTTAAAACAAGTATGGAAAGAACACAGAAAAAGATTTTAAGGGACACTACTGAGTACAAAGAAAAAAGAGCTTATCCCTTACCTAACACTAGTGGGGATGATCATCACGAAGGGGACATAAGGAGAAACATAATTTTAACTGAGGAGGGGGTAATTGAAGAGACACACTTTGTAGTAGAGGAGGATGAAGAAGTTTTTTTAGAAAATCAACCTCAACTAAGACGGTCAGACAGGCTGAGGAATCGAGGCAACTCACGAGACCAGATGGATCAGAGACTACCCCAGGGATTAGGGCAGTACACAGGGAACAACTCGAGGGGTGGGGGACAGAGGAGGAACAACTTGAATCTGAACTCGAGCTCCAACAACAACAACAAAAATTGGCACCACAGATGAATGACTATTACAACAACATTCCATCCAATTTTTTACTTACAGATATTCCACCCTTCTGTTTTGAGTCATTGGTTGTTTTGCCCCAACATCCTCCTGAAATTATACTGAACCCATCCTTGGTGAACTACACCAAGGAGGGTCCTACCATTTTAGGGGATGACTCATTTTATGTCTACAATTTCTCTAGTTTGAAGATCACGGACAGTCATCTTAGTTTATTGAAAAAAGGTTTATCTTTTATCCCTGACTTCAAATATGACATCAGTAAAGTACTTATTAATCTAAAGTTATATACAAGAAAATTGAATCTAAAAATATTTTTCAGTACCAAACAAAGGATTGATAGTGAGTTACAAATGTTTAAAATGAAAAGAAACAGTACTTTTATACCCCCATACCATCCTGCGGTTTTGGCTTTTGAACGGTTATGTACAACGCAAATTAGGCATCTCATTGATAACAGACAGGTAGTGTTAGACAACAACCTAACATCTGCAGAAGTATTTTGCTTAAAGGAGCTTTCTGGTAACAATGAATATAGGGTGATGAAACTGGACAAAGGGGGAGGAGTAGTTATTATGACCAACACTGACTACTCAGTGCAGATGCAGAATATTATATGTGATTCCAACACATGAGTTAGTTTCAAAATTTGACGTCCAGAAGGCATACACTAAAATAGACTGGCAGCTTTATGAGTTGCTATGTGAAAGAATCATAGATGCAGAGGAGTATAAATATTTACTGGTGGAACATCCGGTTATGCCTACCCTTTTTGGTATACCCAAAATCCACAAAAACATTGTCAAACCACCTTTTAGACCAATAGTCGCAGCAAGACAATCTAAAACTGAACCACTAGCTTCATACATAGACATTGTGACCAAGGAGATTTTGGACAGGTTGCGGTATATATTAAAAGATTCTTGGCACTGCTTGGACTGCCTCAGAACTTTGGCTGATGAACATTTAGGGGAATTTTTGTTGGTAATTGTTGATGTTATCAATTTATTTTCAGTAATTCCCCATGACCTTGGTCTAGACTGGTTTGGCAAGACTTTGGACAAAAATACCGATTTGCATCGGGATACGAAGGGTTTATTGGTGGACCTGATGCAGATGGTATTGGAGAACAACTATGTTGGTTTTGAGGATGAATACTATAGACAGTCCACTGGGGTTGCTATGGGCGCTAAATGTGCGCCCATATATGCTAACCTTGTTCTAGCAGGATGGGAAGTCCAGTTTGTGTTGACATCTGAATTTAAGGCAAAGATGCCTATTTATTTAAGATTTTTGGACAACATTTTGTTTTTTTGGAAGGGTACACTTGACGAATTGAAAGAATTTATATCATACTTGAACAACACCACTACATTTTTAAAATTTACATATAAGGTTGATAAAAAGAGTATTGACTATTTGGATTTACAATTATATATTAAAAATGGCAACATAGAATCCAGTTTGTACAGAAAGAAAACCTACAGCAATTCATTTTTACACTACAAGAGTTGTCACCCTGCCTATGTTAAGAGGAATGTGGTCAAGGGCCAGATGATCAGGTTGTCTCGTATCATCAGTGAGGATGACATTTTTACAGTTGAACTAGGTATATTGAGAGACTTATTTGTCCAAAGAAGTTACCCGCTTGACATGCTTTTGATGCTTCAACACAAAGTTTTTAGAAGAAGGTCCACTGATTTTGTTCCCATTTTACATGACACACACAGGTTGTGCGACAAAGTCATCAATCATAAAAAAGAATTTGAGAGAAAAAATGTGCCAACAGGAATGGTACTACAACACAATTTTTTAGCACTTGAAGTTAAGGGTGCTATTCATAGTGCTTGGGAAAATATTATCCCTGCAGATTTACATGACACACTAGGTAGAACCCCGACCTTTATAAACAGCAGATGTTTATACTTGAAGGATTTATTAGAGAAGACACCTAGATCTTTTGGACAAAGACCTGCAAAAATGGCTAAATGTGGCAACTGTAAGGCTTGTAAATTTATCAACGACGGGCCTTATGTTTGTTTTGGTAACTTTAAGAGAACTTTGAAGAGTCCTGGCCACTGTAATTGCAACACAAGTATGTTCATTTACGCTGCCACCTGTTTATCTTGCCCAGCCTTCTATACAGGCATGACTACTAGGAAGTTAAGACAAAGAATATTGGAACATTATAGAGACATAAAAAATAAGAAAACCACTAATTCATTATACACTCACACGAATCACTGTCCAAATTTTAAAAAGTTCATATTCTTTGTCATTGTTAGGCTTTACACAAAGGAGTTTGGGGGGGACTATAAAACTATTTTGGAGGTAAGGGAATGTCTTTGGCAGCTGAGACTGGATGCTAGTAATGCTCCAGGCATCAACGACACTTTGTCTCTAGCATGCATTTTAAGACACAAGGCAGCCTGCATTTGACACACAATAATGGTGTGTATATATACATTGTGACAGATATGAGTTTTTGCTTTAACTAGTTTTTTTAATAATACATGTTGTTTTTGACTTCATGTCATTTCATTTTATTCATTTTTTTAGTTTAACCACACAGTGATTTTAACACACAAGAAACACTGTTTTTTCAGAGGTGAACAAGTAATTAAGGGGTTAACAAATTAACTATTTGCCTGTTCTATCAGTTCTGTCTAATTATGTACTAATTGATTTGTGTATTTAAAGTTTGTTTTTAATGAAGTTAACTGACTCTGAAGATGCCCAGGAGGGTGAAAGCGCTTAGTCAGTTTTTTCCACAGTTTTCTACAGTTTTTCTACATTTATGTTTACATTTTGTATCTGGGCAATAAAGGGTTTGTTATTTTACCTGTCATGTTACCTCAGTGCCTTTCTGGTTATCAGTATTTTACTGCCATAATGTATTGAAATATCACTCACAGACAGCACTACCATACTCATCTCTTTAGAGAATAATAGAACATATGTCAAATACACTGGTACATGGAGATTGCAATGTCCATTGGGCTGCCACTCTGTGCAAGTGATACTTTTATTAGCACACTGTTGTTATCGAATGATGCATAAAACTTAGTGTCCATAAAATGCAACCATACGTATAGGGCTACCATTTTTCTGAAAGGCCTATAGCAAAATCTTGCTTCTTCAGGCCTTAGGTATAACAGGTTTTATGACTGGTGCAGCAAGAAAACTAAGATATTTTCATATTTGTTATACAAAGACTATCAAAAGCACCTGTAGGGTCATTATGGTGCCACAATCTCCGTTACTAGTGGAAGGCAAAAGTTAGGAAGAGTTTCCATACCTTCTGTTGACAGGGACTCATTATACTGAATGGTCTCTGTTTCTTTTACAGAGGCCGAGGAGATAAGTTTCACTAGTTAAGCCTGCCTAAGGAGATCAAAAACTGATGAGCTAATGGGGTATGTATACTATATCCATGCTGTAGTGTGCAACTGAAGTTCTGTTTGTAGTAGACATGTGTACTAATGAGTTGATGGGGCTGGTGTTGTTCCACAAGTGGTCATCAGACCTACCCCTCAGCAGGGGGATAAAGGTCATCCTGCTGAAGATTATGCACCATAGAAGGTTCATTGGTGACTTCTGTGACCATCTTTTAGAGGGGGAGGTGGCATGAAGGAGTCCTCCTTGGTTACTGGGTATCAAGAGTATTTCTTTATTTCTTTCTTTATTTAACATTTGTTGATCAGGAAAGTCTGACTAGGACAGAGCCTATTTTCAGCAGTGGTCCAGGGAGAAATGCTCCAGACACATCTTTAAAAGCTGGTCACATCTAAGGTGCTGGTAGCTGGGCTCTTGTATTTTGACCATAGAGCACTTCCTGGTGAGGCTGACACCCTGACCATCTGGCTGATATGAAAAGAGACTTGTCATGACTTGGGTATGTTCTTCACTGAAACAGTCCGACAAGACCTCTGTACCCTCTGTACCCTTCCCTATTCTACATCACAATACTCCTATTCCTTATCTGTCAATCTAGATACCCTGTTTTCAGTTCTCCCTATCACCAGTTGTCCTTCCTCTATATGTCTGCATCACATCACTGTCATCACCACATTTTGCACCCATATCACTGATCACTGCATTTTTATTTGTCCACCTGCCCCTGCTACCTTCCAGACCAACTTTTTCCTTCATAAACATGTTGCTGGTTACTGTCCTCATCTATCCTTCTACTTAAAAAATTAAAATGGTCACCTGTCCTAGAAACTGCCCTCCCATCATCTACCTACCATCCCTTAAGGTCAGCCTTGTGTGTGTTCATCTACTTGATCTTGCCCATTTTCCTGTCTTTCCTATCTCCTCCTCTTCTTCCCATTTATATGATGGACTGAGGTAGCACTTTGCTATGTTAACTCTCTGTGGCCTGTTCACATTTCCACTGTTGCAACTATGAGTTGATTACTTATTTATTTGTTTGTTTGTTATTTTGAAGTTAGCACAACTTTTTTATCTTCTCTGCAGCATACAATATCTGTGCAATCTTCATGCATGGTGCACCATCTTTTCTTGCTCTGGTGACTGTCTGCTTTTTAACTAACTCCAATAATAATTATACAGGCAGTCCATACCAAAACCAAAGCTAACAGTCTAACTTTATTCCTTTTTTATATCTTCTTTAGTAAATACTAACATATTGTTTTCTTTTAGAATTTTCAGATTGCATCATATATATTTCAAAAACAATCTTTCAAATCTGTAATCAAAAACACTTCAACAAATAGAAATTTTCCTACTACACTTTCCCATTTTAGTTTTTAAAATGATCTAATATCCTCAAATACCGTTTATATATATATATATATGTATATATATATATATATATATATATATATATATATATATATATATATATATACATACGGGTCTATATCAGTTTACCGAAACTGCTGAAGTTTGAACACCATATGTTCAAACTTCTAACCATGAAGTACAAAAAAACTGAAGTCTTAGAACAGCATTTTTTTTTTCCCAGGGAAAAAAAATTGCTGTTCCAAGAAACACATACACAACACAAGCACACCAAAAAAATGGCAATCCACACACAAACACTTAAAATCCTACATCTAACCCTACACTAAACTGTACATACACTACTATCTATCCACTTACCTTAACCCAAACCCTAACCCTAAGGTCAGTCACTATCACACTCACCTGACCAGCATCCTAACCCTAACTCACCTATCCCGCCCTAACCCTAAAGTCTGTCACTATTGCACACCCACCTCACTCGCACCCTAACCCTAACTCACCTAACCTGCACCCTAACGTCCACACAATCGCACACTTACCTGAACCCAACCCGTAACTTCCCACCACAGTCCTGATAATCGCGAAGTCACAGAAACAACCCACCGAATTCTTTCCCTGGGAAAGAATTCTGTGTTCTTAATCAGTATTTGAACTTCACAGTTTGAACATCTGGTGTTTGATTGTCAGCCGTTTCGATGGACTGATATAGACCTTGTATATATACACATACACATACATACATATAGCACTTCATAAACTATATATATATATATATATATATATATATAATTTATTTACACACACACACACACACACACACACACACACACACACACACATATATATATATATATATATATATATATATATATATATATATATATATATATATTTGTTTATTCACACACACACACACACACACACACACACACACACACACACACACACACACACACACACACACACACACACATACACATCTAGTTTCTATTATATCCAATACATCTCCACAAATGCAAGTAGTCACAAAAGTGAGTGCCCTCTCCTTCCCTGCATTGCTAAATCTGCTGATCCCACCACATTACTTAAACCATATCTGGTCTCGTTCTTGTCATTTCTTCATACATTTCTTGATTCCATTCATATTTTGTCTAGTTCCTCCTGTTTTAAAGAATCCATAAGATCTATATCTTCTTCTAACATTGGTGGCTCTTGCTTCTTCCATTTTCTGTTTATTGCACTCTTCACCAGCAACACTATAATCCAAATCAGATTCTCTTCCTCTTTCATACCTATATTTTATTACAAGTGCCTAGGAAAAACAGTGGTTTTGAAAGATAGCAGTCTCTCTCTAGAAGCTCCTGAATTATCTCTCCCAAGTCTTCTCTAAATTTGTGCAATTTATGACAATTCCAAAACATATGTTCCCATGTTGTCTGTAGCTAGTCCTGGACATCTCCAGCAATCTGGGTTTAACTCCTAGAACATTTTAGAAACTCTAAACAGAATATTGAAAAATGTATGCTGGCATTTCCACCAAAATATGCTTTATTTTCTTGCTATTGTTGCTGTTTTTGGTACCCTGAGCACTTTGTTCCATACCCTTTCTGAGAGTTCAGTGCCTGTTTCCCTGTCTCACCTTGCTCTCTTTCTCTGTCCTAGCTCTTGCTGTGTGAGATGCTTAGTTGTGAATATGAATGGGCATATAGCTGAAGCAAGCCTCCATCCCTTACTATGGTGGTCATTAGTTTACTCATCTGACTGCTGCCAGTAAAAATAGACATGCTACTTTAACATGTATCCCTTATTTCACAGTACAGGTGTCACGCTGCTCCTACTAATTAGTTAAGCAACATTCAGATGCATTGCACCACAACATCTTTGACATTTAACATTTTGCCCAGCAAAAGGAATGCTTTTGAATGCCCTTTCTACATGTATAAATTATACAGGATTTATTCACTTAGAAAAAAGAATGTTAAAATTCAGCTGTTTATGGAAGGGAGACTGTGCAGACTTTTAATACATGAGTGTCCTAATAACAAAGAAAACATGATTTTGCATGTGTGTATAGTAAATGATAGAAGAATAATGGCAGATAGTAGAGTCAGAGCGGTTGTTTACAGTTATTCTACTATATGTGTCTGTTAATAGTGTAGAATGAGGGGAAATGTTCAATGAATTTAACAAATGCATGCATATAAAAATGGATAAAATAATGGGAGGAAATATTTGTTATTTGCTTAAGTTAAAAGGAAAACAGGTTTGAATGTGAAAATATGTCAGTGGCTGATTAGAAGCAAATAAGGGTAGTATAAAAAATGACTATATGCATAAAATGGATAATATAAAAGCAGAAACAGAAGATGAATTATATTAAAACACTTAAGGGAGTTAAAAATTAAACAGATATCATTGGCTTCCCTGATCATTTGGCAATATAGAATATTGCAGGGAAAATGTTAATAGTGTTAAAAAGGAAAGGAATTGAAAAAAATTAACAGAAGAGATAATACATTATAAGCAGATGAAAACAAGTTTGAAACACTTATGGCTAGAACTTTTTACTCTGAAAAAATTGTATTATGGTAAAACATCTTGGTTGGTGCACTATAAATATATATGAAGTATATTTTTGCAGATGTGGGTAGAACATTAAAAAACATTAACTCTATTAGTCAAAGTAAGAATGGTGGACAGATATAAATAATAAAATAAAACAAAACAGGAACATAGAATACTGCAGAAAATGTAACTAGAGGGTTATATAGAAAACATTAAGAAAGTACAAGGAAGTTCATCAGAGCAGTGGGACAGGGGAACTCAGTGGGTCAAATTCCAAAAGATAGTTGAGGACAGCACAGCATGCTAAAGGTAGACTTCAGCATACCAGCTGCGTATCTGATTTCAGAAGAAATGCCGCAATCAGTCCGAGTACTTACTTATTCAGCGTAGGATAATTATGGATTCTGCACACACCCATCGGATTCCAAAACACATATTGCATACCTAACATAACTTAAAAGGGACAAATTTCATTGCTAACTCTGTTTCCAAAACCCTCAGTGAATGCCACACTGCAATGCAAGCAAAGGAAACTATTCTCATGGAGTCCTATGGAATCTGTAACAATACTGACAAAAAATACTACCTGCAGTGAATTAGCTGTAACAGGCTGTGCTACTGCAAGCCATGAAGGAGAATCTGTTTATGCATCCTAAAAGGCAGCCAGCTAGACAGAGATCCAGGCTGCAACTAAGGGAACTCTCAGATCAAGAAATCATTGACAGGTACCACTTAGACTGACAGCTGATGCAGGCTGTGGGCAACATGTGCACCCTGCACATGTCAATGTGTACATTGCCAGGCAATCTCATACCTCTCAAAATAAAAGTCTGTCTTGGCTTAGTTGTACTGGAATCTGATACATTCCAATGACATATAGAAGATACTTTAGGAGTGTCACAGATATCTGACATTCACATCCTCACACAATTCCTGGCCGCAATGAGCACCAAGTTAGATGAACACATACACTTTCCATCTATATTATTGGAGTGGTGAACTGTCTTGCACCATTTCTATAATATTGCAAACTTTCCCATGTTCTTGGTGTAATAGACTGCACCCGCATCCATACTCAGTCCTGCATGCACCCAGAAGTAGAATGATACATTAGTAGAAAGGGGTAGCTATTCGTGAACTGTCAGGTGGTGTACACAGTAGATGACAGCATAACAAACATCATGGTGACATACCCTGGGAGTCTCCATGATGCCACCATATAGAGGGAATGTGGTCTGAGGGCTGCATTCTAGCAAGATGAAATACTATAGCAATAACTCACGCCTGGGTGTGGGTAATGCTGGATTTACCCATGGTTGGCATGGTTTGGTCCCGAGGGTGAAGCCCGAGGGACCAAACAAAGCCAACCATGGGTAAATCCAGCATTACCCACACCCAGAAGTGGGTTATTGCTATTATACAATGACATTATTTAAGAAAAAAAATAATTACTTTTCTTAAATAATGGCATTGCATAATGCCTCCTTGCTGCCCTTCCGCAGCTGTCTTGTATTCCGCGGCAGTTCTGATGTACTGCCCATGCGTATGCCTACGCAGTACATCAGCGCTGTGGGCAAAAGCAATGGAGAAAGCAAGATCTCCATTGTTTTTTACTGTTTTTCTATGTTAAATGGGTTTAACATAGCAAGACAGCTTTAAAATAAGCAACAGAGATTCTCCGTTGCTTTTTTTAAAGCTGTCAAGCTATGTTAAACCCATTTAACATAGCGAGACAGTTTTGAAAAAAAAGCAATGGAGAAAGCAAGATCTCCGTTGCTTTTTACAAACTGTTTCGCTATGTTAAATGGGTTTAACATAGCGAGACAGCTTTAAAATAAGCAACAGAGATCTCCATTGCTTATTTTAAAGCTGTCTTGCTATGTTAAACCCATTTAACATAGTGAGACAGGTTTTAAAAAAAAAGCAACGGAGAAAGCAAGATCTCTGTTGCTTTTTACACACTGTGTCGCTATGTTAAAGGAGTTTAACATAGCGAGACAGCTTTAAAAAAAGCAACGGAGATCTCCATTGCTTTTTTTAAACCTGTGTCGCTATGTCTCCTTTAACATAGCGAGACAGTGTTTTAAAAAAGACTTATACTAATTGAAAAAGTCTGGGCGACCGGACCTTTTTCCATTAGTATAAGTCGATTTACAATGTGCACGCTGGCCAATCAGCATGCACGTTTTGGAATATTAATGGGGGGTCATGGTATAATGAGGGATTACTACTGGGTAAGTTCATGAACACAACTAGGATGCAAGATAAATACATCTCTGTCAACATCATTCATAATGACAACATATGTGTTTCCCCTCCCCACAGTAGGTGACTCTGTTTATCCGCTTGAGTTGTGGCTAATGACCCCATACACTGAAATGTTCCACACCTACAGAAGACGCCTAGAGTAGAGATCACACCACAACAGGAAACAACATAGAGTATGGTTTTGGTGTACTGAAAGCTGGGTTAAGATGTCTGGTCACATCCAGAGGTGTACTAAAATACACACTTAAAAAGGCAGCGCAGATGATTACTGTGTGTACCATGCTACACAATATGCTAACAACATATCGTGTTCTTTCTGCTGCAGGTGTGGGTGAACTACCCCAAGAACCTCAGAAATATGAAGATGACATTCTACAGCATTCACAGGAGGAGGAGGAGCAGGAGAACTCAGGTAGCAGAAGAAACAGGCATTGGCAATGGAGGATGTGACCACAAGTCCAGGCTCAAGTAACATTGCAGTGTCTGACACACACATTTGAGTCATGACAAGCCACACATACAGAAGTACATACATTAAACTTTGATGTTCAGGTGTTGCCACACTACAACAGCACAAACTTCATGTAATGGAAATTGCACATTGGATGTGCACACTGAGCCTCAGATATAACATCCTAATAGCAACATATACCAATCTGTCATGACAGGAACCATCAACTCAAACCACAAGTTACACAGGTACACATACAGACTCACAATGGTGTATGTGTGTATGGCAGACAACAAGGGACATATGTCTGTAAACTCTATCCCTATTTATCCACTATCAAATGATGCAAACAGGAAAGCAAGTCAGGACATACTGCACAACTGCCTTCAATATCACAAGCAACATATAGCAAGGTAAAATATGGCTAAAGTATCACAAACTGAATGCAGTCATCTAGGCTCAGTAAAATTACATCAGACTTTACAACAACCACAGACAGATGAATTGTCAGTGGTATGCACAGCAATCATTATTGCCATGGGGTATGACTGAGAATACAGGACATAGTGGATCAAATGTCAGTGATACTCTAATGTAGTCTACATTGCTCATACTGATGGCTCACACCACAGTCCTGACTGCCCATTCTATGAATGGAAACACTCACCCCTTCATGTCCACAGAGGAGACTGACAGCATGACAGCAATATGTGGAGACACACTGCAGCAAGGAGAATGGGTGCAACTTGACTGATGGATGGCCAAGAGTTGGTCTACTGAGAGGAGGCCTGCTTCTTCCATGTGACACTTGGCTAAGCCAAGACTGGGCATGCAGAGGCCTGCTCATAATATGCCACTGCTGTAGTACTGATGTAACCAGGGACTGCAAGAAACTATGTGATATATCTATGGAGTCAATGGTGGTCCAGCACCATTGACATTCTTCGACCTCTCATACTGGTGTACCCTGGTGGCTGCTTGAGGCTTGAAGGATCATGTTAGAACACCAATAGTGACAAGCCTCCTGAGATCTATTGAGAACTCCCACAGCATTAATTATGTTGGTGAGGGCAGTCCACACTTCATTCCTCAGAACTGTATTTCCTGTCTTTTCAAGGAATCTCTGTCCATGCTGGCAAAGTGCATCTGTTATTATGTCATTTTCCTGTGGAGAAAAATTGTTTCCCCTAGGTCTGTTTGCCATCTGGAAGACAGTTATAGGCACATGGTTAGATTAATGTGGAGTCTCCAATATCAGGATGAATATGTTGACAACTTCTTTCTATTTACTCTCTCTGCATTCCTGTGCAGTGCAACATTCTATGAAATAGTCTTTGTCCCATATAGTACTGTGACACATAAAAGAATATATGCCATATGAAAACAATGTCTGAATACATAAGACTTGGAACAACAAATTCTCATATGTGTAGATGTATGTTGGATGTGAACCCATTACAGTAGAAGTCCAACCACAACACCATTGCACCACAAGATCCATATAGTCTGTATGCAGTTCAGATTAACATACTATTCATAGCATATGTGTAAAACAATACTGTTGGATAGCAGTCACACACATCCTGTATTGTCAATAGATGCAATGCAATAGGACTTTAAGCATACAACCTGTGGAAGAAATGTAGGCATAGTAACCTAAACTATTATGCATGAATAACATATATCAACACAATCAATAGTGAGCAATGAAGTGTATCCCCATTTCATCAGTATGACATGAAAGACAGAGATAACTATTACTCCTAGGAGAAAGTATCTGTACATTAGCAATTGAACAAGTTTTGTAAAATGTTGGAAAGCCTCTATATCCAGAAGCATGCCTCAGACATTGCATGCCAAACAGACAAACATGGATATAATTTTAATGAGGCAATATTTCTAGTACATGTATTAATAAGCACCAATGAATAAATATCCATATTATACCTAGAATTACACTCTACATAGCAACATAAGGAAAATGTCAGAATTCGTAGGTTTCTGTAATTATACCACAGGCTGTACAGAGCCACCACAATTACATGCAGATATTTCATTAGTGCATCCTTTTGTATTGTTCAATGATGCTGTTTTCATTTTTCTGTACAAGTGCATATGGAGAAGCATATGTTTGTTAGCGATGCATACAGGTCAATCTTAAACCCCTCCAATAAATCACATAAAGTTTTTGAGTTGCACACAATTTTCCCTAAATGCATCAGTTTAAGCAGATGCACAAATATTTCTAAGGAGTAATGATAACATAGTTCTATAAAGAAAGAAACATATCTCACTACAGCAATGCAAGCAGATTACCTTTGCAGCTAACTATCAGTCAGGGATAACTGAAAGTAAAACCAGCTATGTGCATATAACCTTTAAGTCCCATTTGTGCCATACATAATTAATGAGGTTGACTGTAATTCAAAATTCTGGAATCTCATTTTTGTACATCTGCATAAGTTCTAGAAATTCAGCGCATTAACAAATAGCTTGTTGTAAAAGGAAGGTGATATATGCAAGTATGCAATAGGTATCATTAAACATGACCATATGTAGCACTTGCTTGTTATCTTCCAGTGATTTGATACAATCCCACCCAGCAGCTGCCTACATTAAGTGCCATAATCTTAAATATACCTGTACATTCCCAAGGACGTCAGAGCTATAGCTGTGACCCATATGTCAGATATATGCATGTTAAACCCATTATCCAGCTGTTCTGACAATTATCTCATCTAGATAATCAAAAGCCAATGTAGCTATTCACTCTGTAACTATGGGTTCAATTCTCATGTGGTAAATGTGTTTAATATTGTTATCATGTACAAACTATTAAACATTAGACGTGTTTGTTTTCCAACATATACGTACATCATTTCACACATCCAGTATGGCCATGTGTCTCTGCCACCTATAGCACTTAGGACACCAATGACTATGCATTTCTCCATTATCCATAATACTCTGTGAGTTTTGTACAGTCTATTTCTGCATGTGTAAATAGAAACTCATATAGACATCCCTTAATTCTGCTTTACAAAATGAGCAGTACTGTTAAATACCCATTTGTTGAACTCTAGACCAGTGCAGGTTTGAGTGTGTACCATAGTTTGTACGTTTTAAAAGTTGATGCTATCTGACAGTTGTGTGGAGCATGGGGCCTATAGCATTTATGTGTTGGATGTTTACATATTCCTCCATTATCCACAGGAATATGATTAGACGCACACACACACGCACACACACACACACACACACACACACACACACACACACACACACACACACACACACACACATACATTAGTATTTTGTTAAAAAGGAAGAAGCTGTGTTGTGTGTTAGTTCAGCCTGTAAAGGAAGAAACCAATAAGTATGTATTGTGGCCAGACCTCTCAACCATACCAAATTCCTTGGTTTTTTACCGGTTTTCAGGACAAAATATTGGGTTGCCATGAATTCCCGAGTGGCCCCCTTAATTTCTGAATTCCCCAGTCTTTTTTTTTTATTTTTTTTCGTATTACCACTTTAAGATTTTTGACTGATGTCATCACACAACGCATTACCAGCCTACAGGGGCATGCATGATGGCATCAGCTTCAGCTACTGCCTGTTGGACAGAATATAACAGCAATGGCAGCATAATTTAAATTGTACAGAGTCTGCCTACATGTCTCAGCCTCCAGGTAACAAAACAACTCTAACAGGCCCATAAACTTAATCTACAACCTTTGTTATGTTTTATATCTGCTGTTTAATTGCGTGTGCATTTATCTGCCATGATCGTAAGTCTGGGTCTGGCCAAGAACTGTGTGCATGTATCCATTCCTGTTCATGGCATTAAGGCATTATTTTATCAATCTGTTGTTTTGGCCACTCTGTATTTAGTTTACCTGCAATGCTGTGTGTGCATGTAACCAGCATTATTCCCGTTAATGACATTAAGGCATTAATTTAGTTTATCTGTTGGCCATGTGCATTTAGTTTAAATGGTGTGTGTCTGTGTGCATTTAGTTTATGTTCCTGATTTATAATAAAAAGCAATCCCTCTGTGAAGTCACAGCAGTCAATTTTTTAAATAGACAGGATCTTTAATCTGCATCAAAAACAAGAGAGACCAGCTTCACAGCACCAAAGAACTTTAATAAAACAAACCAGAACAGAAGATGACTGCTTTCACTTCAAAATGCTCATCTTCTGTTTTGGTTTGTTTTATTAAAGTTCTTCGATGCTGTGAAGCTGGTCTGTCTTGTTTTTCATATTCAGTTTTTGTGTGTAGTACCAGCTGCTTCCGCTACCTTTGATTCTTTTTGGATCTTTAATGTGTAAGGCAGATCTATAAACAAAACGTGTTTCATTAAAGTCCCACACATTAGGTGCTTGCAGATCCAGGAACAGAAAACTTCAGGAAGTGAAGTGCAAAAGTTAGGTGTTAACAGTATATTATGAAATAATAACGGATCTAAAAATCTAATGTGGTTATTATACAGCAGACCTGCTTGCTATATGCTGATAGGATTGCAGGCTGGATAAAGAACATGCACAGCTCAAAGTATTCTGGTTGTACAGTACTACGTAGTATACTGGGTTAGAAAGGGGCTTTAAGTTCTGCAGATGGACAAGGGGAGGTGCAACACAGGATAGTCCGAAGCCTAATGATAAACCCAAGAAAAAAAAACACCAGCAGTAAATTGGAGAGTGAACACTGTTTACAAATAGCTTGTTGCCATGGAATCATAGGATGTATGGGAAGGTTGAGTCATACCTATCAAATCTCCTTTTTTTTGTATCATGTTTCTACTCTGTAGCTCTTAAAAGTTTTTCATTTTCTGATAAAAAGATTTATTAACCACGGGCATTAGAGCCTTTTACTTTCTATTGTTCAAAAAGTACAGTAAGCAATTGTTTCAAAACCTATTGCTCCATTATTTTAGGAATGTCTTTTTAAGAGTAAAATTTAAAATTGTCTGTAATGTTTAACATTGGCTCTTCCTACATATGTATTTGTCCAGAAGGCTTGTGTTAAGAACTTGAGAAATATGGATTGGCTTCTTACCTTTCCTATTTATACCAATTTCGTTTCTTTGGTAATACAGCCATGACAATATCTGCCTGTCTTCTACTGATGCTGCTAGAATCAATGTAATAGCTGTTACTCTGTACTATTCCTTGCAAACTGACAAATATATTTTTTAAAACTAATGAAGAGCTGGCTTTGGGGAAAATTCTGATAATGTAACAGAAATGTGGGTGTCTAGTGCAGTTGTCCAAAGAGCTCTGGATACATTTAAAAGAAGTAGAATCTAGCCTTTGCTCTTCAGGATTTGGTAAAGAAATCTAGATATATTCAAAATGATTATAACTGAACCTTCTCCTTTCAGGTTAAGGTAATAAAGTGTCTACCATATTAGGTTATTATGTATGCAGTCAAAAAATTGCCCTTGTAATGTGCAGAAATTAAAATTATTCCAAACTATTTTCTGTGTCATAGAATATGAACTTTTATAACCATCATCTACTAATAATTCATGCTGGAGTAAATAACTTTAAAATATTATTTAGTATATTATCTTTATGATGCCATCATTCGACCAGAGTTTAGTTAACATGTCAGACTCTGGAAGAACTGGCATGAGTGAGGTGGGGATAGAGCAGCAGATGTCAGAGGGGCTGAATTGTTGTGCAGTGGGCAGCACCAGAAAGACAGAAGGAACTGAATTATGAATGTGTACTCTAATACTGAAATCAGAGCAGTGGCAATGGCATGGAATATATTCATGTAAAAAGAAAAGATCATAAACTTCACCATGCATGATGGCAACACCCTAGGTACTCCACCCTCATCTCCCAAAGGCAAAAATGGGTTCTTGCGGGATATTTTGGTTGTTGTGTTTGAAAGTTGGTATCTGACAAAGTTCCTGATTGTGCAGGGACAAAAGCTTTGTGGATCCGTTCTTCTAATAAACACTTCTTGTGGATTACCTATTGTGGTTTACATTTTTGGATATCTACAGTTCATTCTCCAGCTCCATTTGTGCCTGCTTTTATTAATAGCTATTTGTTAAAAGCAGTTATGTGTTATATGTCAATGCTCTACTGTCTGAGCTATGAAATGTTACAGCTCTGTTTTTGTGTTGTGACCACTGTGCAGACATGCAGTCATGCTTGCACATTTTTGTTTACAAATGCACAGCACATTAAACTGTATTTTAACCCTCTTGTAATGACTATGCAGTGATTCATGTTACTACCCTATCCTTGTACAGTCATACATCTGATTTGTTTTAACTGCATTTCCTCCATATATTCTCAGCCAAGATGAGTTAGCTGAGCAAGTAGTTGTCAGGGTAATAGTGTGAACATAGCTGAGAGTTGTAGGTTTGAATATGGAAATCCTCCAATCTGTTTTCATTAGTCTTCGAATGTGTCAAGTATTGTGTGCGATACATCAAAAAATATGTATACAGATTCTGTAATGTTATTCAATGTAAAAATGAAAGAGCATGAGCTTCTCAACACATTTCACATTATTTTATACCTACATAGTGTCATTTATATATGATTTTTACTTTTTGAAGGTGAAGAAGAATGTGCTAGGAATCATGATTTGTGCATGGAGTGGATACACATGCTGGAGGAGCAGTGTAGGGTGAAAAGTATGTTGATTACTTTTTAGGGTTGCCACCTATCCATTTTTTTCGGAACTATCCGGAAATCAAACCAATTGGCCAGTAGTCCAAAAACCACTGTACAAACTCCAGTATTCTGTTTAAAGAAAGGAAACAGACTATTAGAGTTTGTAAAATCAGCGGATTTTCTATGCTTTTTTACAGAAAATTATAGTAAATCAACAGCAAACAGACATCAGGAATGGAAAAAGAGGGTGTTCCCATCAGCTGATGTCATGACAATGTCACAAAATAGGTGGAACTTAGGCGGGAGAGGGGGTGGAAATGGGTAGTGTTATGGGTGATGCAAGGGGTGTGGCCTTGTTCTGGTTTTAGCCACAATGAAAGTTGGCAACACTATTACTTATTCACATTTTGTATCTAGAATAAACCTGATCATTGTTGTTGGAGTAGCTTGTTTTGCATTTCCATGCATACTACTACTAATGCAAGAATACCTATCATGCATCTGTAATGTAACTCTAAAAGTCATGCAATCCATGTGATCACCAGTATGAATTTCATAAAATATGAGTTAAGCGCAAGCCATGTTTGCAGAAAGCAATGTTGTGAATTGTAAGTAACAATCTAGATGACAGTTCATTATGAGTAACTGTCACAGTGCTTCTGATTGTGATGGTATTGTTTTGTCTGTTGTTTGTACAATAAGTGTTGGCACATTTGTATGTCTGGATGTGGTACTCATTGACTGATTTGTTGTGCATAGCCTGTCTCTTTGCATACTCCATGGGTGTTTGCTGTTTTAGTACTCACACTGTTGTTGTTGGACTATGTTGGGCATGTACTTTAGCTCAACATGGATATCTTTTGTGCCTACAACACTTTTGATGCTTTGGTTATACCACACCTGTATCCTGTGTTTAGGGATAGTTGTGAACATAGCTACCTTTTCTTTATTTTTAACTGCTTGTTGCATAATCACAAATCAGCACTATGCCGTTTTTATTTTGCAGGGTCAGACATAATGATTGTTAATAAATGTATGTAGGGCCTTGCTACATTAGTAGTCAGACAGTGTTGCTACAGTGTTTTTGATTGTTTGTTATTTCTAGGATGTTGTGTTGCAGTCCAAAGATTTGATGTCGTGTCAACCAAAGACCATGTTGCCTTGCTAAGCTAATTTGAATATAGTCATTATAGTTCCCCCTGGATTGTAATCTCACTATATCTTCATTTTACAAATATGTTAATTTTTGGCTGTTCACATGACTCATTACATGCACAGACACATGGGTTACACTTGTGTGTGATTCACATTTTCAAACTCCAGGATAAATGTGCAAGGCACTCATATTAGAATGTAAACAGGGAAACAGTAATTAAAACAAAAATGAACACTGTATAAAACATCAGTTTATTATGATAAAATCTGAGCACTTTTGTCTTTAATAACACTGGACTTCTTCAGAGTTAATTTGCTTAGACTAATTCCTTATTTAAATACATAATTCATTTGTCTAACCCAATCAAATACCCACTTTAATTAATCACCTCTTAACATAGAAAATTAAGTTTAATACATAAATATCACCTAAAACTTGTTTAAAAAGAAACTAAAATGCAATCCATTTCCTAAACATGCAAAAATCTATCTAATGTACACTTAAATATTATGTCACATTTTTGTGCTCTAATGTTAAGTATACCATATAATGATAAAGAATCATTTAACCAAGTCTTTTTCACAGCATTCAAATGTAGTTGCTATATTAGCTCTTTCTGCTCCAACATAGTTTCAAGGTGACCTCCCCTCTCAAAAAAAAACTTCTTTCTCTATCACAAAAAAATATGCTTTTTAAAGAAGGGACAATTTTGTCAATGTTTATATAAAATATTACTCCATTTGCCTTTTTTAATGTCATATAAATGCTCTTATATTCTTTCTTTCAAGTTCTGAAGTTTTACCTATGTAAAAGGCAGAACATGAGGTACAGGTAGCCAAATATACTACCATAGTTGAATTACCACTACATCTCCCTGAGCATGTCAAAGTTCTACTGAATCCCACAATCACAACATATGGACCATCATTAATAAATTTGCAGTATTTACAATAACTACACTTTACAATTTTAGAATATATTCTCCAAGCAGAGATATGGCTGAACATTTCCAAATTTATTTTTAACACTCTTTCCTTTACTATATGCAATCTTGGGAGTCTCCCCCAGAATAGGTTTAAGTTCATTGGGGAATATACCATTCCACATATTTCTATGGTCAAACACCAACACTGGGGTTCCCTATTATACTCAATAACCATACCCCCAGTTTAGCACTGTGCCTTCTCCTGTTTGTTCTTCCCTTACTTTTAAAATGTCCCAAGATCACATCATTCATTTTTATTCCAAGAATCAGAGCACATTTTTTTCTATTATCCCTCTAATAATTTCTTCCTTAATTTAAGATAATAGGGGCTCAGGGTAATTCCTGTCCTTAACTGTTCTTGTTAACTTATCTAACTCTATCCCAAGTATAGAACCTTTAGAAACTTGCCTCAAGAGATGCATCATTTGTCCTTTGACTATATTTATCTTTTGTCAATGTAAATGACAACTATCAAAATGAAGCAGGGAGTTTGGATAAGTCTCTTTATGATAAATATTAGAAGCATATTTCCCCTGTTGCCTGTTCTTAGAAATCATAAGTTCAAGATGATTAATACTTTATTTTTCAAAAGAATATGTAAATCTCAAAAAAATTAGTTGAGTTGTTTAAATAATGTAAAACATCCAACAAATATACTATATCTCAATCCCACAGTATCAAAATGTCATCCAATAATCTAAAAAAAACACTATTTGATGTTCCCAATCTGCCAAAACCAATTTATCATAAATTGGGGGACATCTTGCCCCCATACCAACAACTGTCAGCTGGTGAAAAAATTCCCCTTCAAAGTATGCCAAATTGTGACACAATACCAATTCTAAAAATTCTTGGATGAGCATAATATCAACATGTCACTTATATACATCTTTTAACAAAATATTGGAAACATTTTTGTAAGCTTTCATCATGTGGGATAACTAGGTATAAATTAATATCTACAGTAGCAAATAAAATATTGTCCCTAAATGGAAAGCCATTCAATTTATGTAGAAGATGTCAAGAGTCCCACAGTACATGTTCTTTCTCTATCAAATGTTTACAATGAAAATCAATAAATATGGCCAGTGGTTCCATCTGAGATTGCCCTACAGCAACTATAGGTCTCAAAGGTTGGTCAGTCACACCTTTGTTGATTTTTGGAATACCAAAAAATGGCTGGAACAACTGGCTTAACTGCATTAATAAATTCAAATATCTGTTCTGAAATGCTACCCTGATATAGGAAATCAAATAAACATAAATCAATTTTTGCATATGTCATATTAATTTAATTTCAGGAATCATGAACATATGTAGTTGAGGTCTGTGTTTAATCATCAAAGAAAATATTAATTGAATGGATTTTATTCAAATGTTAATCATCAAAACTCCTTTTTGTCACATTCACATTGCATAGTAAATCAAATCATTAAATAATTATCCTTGGCCAACACCGTTAACATCCAATGATGCTGTCAACTAATACTAAACAAAAATAATGTTCTGAAAAACACCTTCTAAAGTGCACACTGTGTAAAATAAAGAATGACTTTTATATGTTAACAAATATTATCCCATTATAAAAGTGCAATCTCAGAGTTGATGTATATAATTAGTGGGGGGTGCAGCCCCCCAAAAGAGGAGGATTCAGTGAAAACTGGACACACCTTATGTGGGGGCTATGCCCCCCACACCATCACTAATTATATATATATATATATATATATATATATATATATATATATATATATATATATACCATCTCCGAGACTTCACCTTAATAAGGGGTAATATTCTTATTTATTGACATATAAAAGGCTTCCTTTACTGTATATTACAGAGTTTTCACTTTAGAGGTGTTTTTCAGAATGTTATTTTTGTTTAGTTTTAGTTGACGGCATCATCAGATGTTCATGATGTTTGCCAACTATAACTACTTGATGATTTGATTTGCAATGGAATGCCTATATGAGTAACAGGTGTTTTGATGTTTGGCATTTGATTAAATGCCATCCAATGAATATTTTCTTTGATGACTAAATATAGACCCGTATAGTTGTGTCATTCAAAATCTCTAGCATTTTACTTCGTATGATCATAGGATCATAGGAGGTTACTAGGCTATCGACCAGAGGTCATTTCAACCTAGCCGTTTCATCCCAATGTAGTACCATAGATACTCTAGGCAATACCCAGGACTGTATTTAGTAATGACTGCCCATGTCCAGAAGGTTTGTGGGCGCTATCCATGGTATGAATTTATGGTGTAAAACAACAGACAATTTTGTAAAACTGGCACTACAATACTCATAAAAACGATAAATTTTATTTAGTGTTGCACTAGTACCACAAAGACTTTCACCACTCAAGGCTTCCTAAGGCAAATAGTCTAATAAAGCCATCAATCACATTTAAATAGTAATTTGAGTCTTGTGACTAAACACATCATAATTAAAAAACGTATTTAAAATAATACACATATATTGAAACCAATATTATGTTTCTATACATTATAAGTATTATACAATAAAAATGTAAAAAAATTATGATGTAATATTTAAAGTTGAAAATATAACAGCTTAAGTAATTTTATTATATATTTCTTTTAATGTTGCTTTAATAGTGATACTTTTACTAAGACCAGTGGACTGATGAGCTTTAAAACATAGTAGCCATTTATTTTCTACAACCTCAGTATAATTATGTATGTCACCTCCTCTTATATTTTCATAAATATTTTGAAAAAAAAAAATCTAAATTCATGTGTTATATTTGTATTTTTTTATATGTCTGTATAATGCATTGGTCTCATACTGTCTCTGTATATCAGATAGATGCTTACAGATTCTTTCTGTATGTCTTCTATTTGCAATACATACATTTGCACACACACACACACACACACACACACACATATATATATATATATATATATATATATATATATATATATATATATATACACATATATATATGTATATAATATCTGTAGTATTACAAGTACCAAGACTTCTAAGTCAAAAAATTTTATGTGTAACAGGATGAATAAAGTGAGCAACTGTATAGATCTATTTACAAAATTGATAATTATGATACTTTTGAGTTCCACATTTTTGTACTTTATATTTCTGGATATATTTCTCCTGCTTCTTGCAATATAGCTTTGTTTAAAATTATAAGAATTGTTATATCCAAAAACTATATTATCAGTAGTAATATCCTTAAAAGCTGGTATATCCTTTAACATAGACTAATGTTTCCTTATTATTTGTTGAATATTTTGTGTATTTATATCAAATGGCAAAATATGTCTAAATTTTGATGTATTATTATGATTTTTATAACTGTTTTTATTTAACATTTGTTTACTGGGAAAGTCCAACTTGGAACAAAGCCAATTTTTAATGGACACCTGGGGAGAAAAACTCCAGACACATGTTTTTGTAACATGTGAGGAAATCAGAGCACCTGGAAGAAACCCACACAAATGCAGGGAAGACATGCAGACTCCACATAGAAGGGAAAATCAAACTGGAGAACCTCTTGCTGTGAGGTGAGAATGCTACCACTGCACTGATTTTTATTTTATATTTTTAATGCTACTTAAATGTATTTATCAAAAAAATAGGATATACATTTTCAGCACAATCATTTTTTACTTGTGTAATTGATTTCATTACTTGTCTGTTACTATAACCTCTGTCAAGGAATTCATTAGCCATAGAATTTGTTTATTCATTGTGTCTCTATTAGTATTTAATTTAATCATTATAGGAAATTGATTTTTAACAATATTATTGAAAATATGTGGGGGGTGCATACCTTGTTAATGTAGATATGTATTTTTATATCTTTTTTAAAAAAGAGTAGTTTCAATAAATCTATTAGTATTTTTAAACAATCTGATATCTAAAAAATCTATTTGAGTGAAATGGATAGTGTGTTTAAAGTGAAAATAAACTTGATGTTGAGTGTAAATAGTCAACCAATTCATAAAAGATAATTAAAGGTCCCTTCCACATAAAAATTAAATCATCAACAAAATGCCATAGAATAGTATAGTATTTAAATACTTATTCTTGACATTATTGAAAACAAAATTCAAAATTAAATTCCCAATTACTCACTACTAGATTTGCATAACTCTTGCCCATGGGGGTACCCATGACTATGCTCTTCCATTGCTTATAGAATTTTTCATAAAAACAAACACATTTTTATCTAGGACCAGTTCTATTAAGGCACATATAGTCTCAGTTTCATTAGTAGAAAAAATTGAATGATAGGTAATAAAGTCTCTTAAGAATTCAACCCCAATATCATTTGGTACTGATGTAAACAAAGTGTCAACATCTAAACTTACAAAATAACAATCAGCAACACTATTTTCTTTTGACCAAATAAAAAGATGTAACAAAATTGGAAAGTATCCTTAATAATGGTTGTACAGTAACTTAAAGTTACTTTTAACTTTGATTCTATGTATTTGGATACAGGTTCTGTAAGCCAGCATCTGAAATTATAGGTCTTAAGGGTGGGTAATTAATGGATTTATGAATTTTGGGAATTCCATAAATAAATGGGGATTTAGGATTACTGACATGAAAATACTCAGTCACTTCTATAGTGATCTGTCCATTAAAGTGCATGTCATTCATATAATTAATACAATTTATATAAATGATGTTATACTCAGTAGAATCAAACATCTCATACATGTTCATATCATACTACTCAGTATCAAGTACTGCTATGCCACCAGTGTTATCTGCTGCCTTAATAACAATACCTTGATTTGAAAACAAAGATTTGATAGCTTTTTGTTGTCCAGTTGTTAAATTATAAAAGTATTGTTTAGTAGTTGTCATTAAATGATATATATCCTGTTCAACAGCATCTTCAAATGCAGCTGTCAGTGGGTTATTGACAGGTATAAACATACTTCATCTTTTGAGGACGTTATACTTATCATTAGTTTCATCAGCAAAGTTATTGCCATATAATAATTTAAATCTTAAAGTTCTGGTAAATAATTAAAACTCTGTTAAAATATCTGCCACATCAGTCATAGTTCCAAGAATGAAAGATAAACCTTAATTTAATAGTGCTAGTTCACATTGATTTAAAATTGTTTATTTTATGCTCGACTCCTGAGAGACTTGTTTGGCTACAAACATTTGCATTAGAAGCTGAAGCTAAGTGAAACATGCAGTAGTGCATTTTAATATAATGTTAAGTACAAACTTGCAGTTTTAAAAGTACTGTATTTTTAATTTTTTTCTGTTTCCTAATTGTGTGTTTCTGAACAGTGTGCTGTGAGTCTGTTTGCTATATGAGGGGGTGGTGCTATCACTTTTTTGTTATCTGATATTTAATAGCCTAGAGGGTTTCCTTTGTACTTTAAGTGGTAGCCACAAAGTTTGATAAATCATTGTATGCTCAACTCCTGAGAGACTTGCTTGACTACAAACATCTGCATTAGAAGCTGAAGCTAAGTGAAACTTGCAGTAGTGCATTCTAATATTCTGCTAAGTACAAACTTGAAGTTTTAAAAGTACTGTATTTTCATTTTGTCTGTTTCCTAATTGTGCGTTTCTGTACAGTATGCTCTGTGTCTCTCTACAGTTAGTTCCCACCCTCCCTCCCTGTTCTTGTGTTGGTATTAAGTGTTGCTGGCTCTGGAATTGCTCGCCCATCCTGTAAGTCTGTATTAGAACATTACTCCTGGGTCCATCTCATTTGCTCACTTAGCCAAGTACAGTGAGATCATATTCGGAGTCTAGTGTTCACTCTACTTAATACAGAAAGTAGATTTGAGAAGGTCCAAAAAAACATTGCTTTTACTGTATTTGTCTTTCCTCTTGCTTTATTTTGCTTTTCTTAAAAGTACTCAATTTTATTTATTCTGCTGCATTTATTACTGCTTGGTAGTAGCCTGATTAAATTGTAACTGTTATTCTAAGTCTTTTGGTTTAGGCACTTGGGCTTCATACAGGCTGTTTTAAATTAAGAAGGTTTGTGGTCTGCACTGTTGTGGCAGGACAGGTAGCTTACATCCTTCTAAGCTGGGAATTGCTGATTGAAGGCTGAGTGTCTGCTATTCTAAAAGTGTATTAGTTCTGGCTTAAGCACTTGGGCTTCAGGCCAGTTATTCTACATTAAGAAGGTTTGTGGTCTGCACTCTTGTGGGAGGAGAGGCTGGATTCTGCCCTTCTGAGCTGGGAATATCTGGTCACAGGCTTATTGTGCCTGCTTATTTGAACTGTTTCTTTCTGAAATTGGTGCGGCTTGTTGCTGTAGCATAGACCATATTCAGGCCTGCTGAATCTAGCTTTGTTTGTATAACATGAGCACTGATCCAGGCCATCTTTTTTGGGGAAGGTTCCCCTGATCCCTAGTAAGCAGGGATGTGCAGTTAGAACTTGTCTGATTGAAGACTGCTAGAACAGGGCTCAGTTTTGAGCTTTTTTTCTGGTTAATTGGGTAACTTGTTTAAATCAGTTTGCCTGATTTTGCGAGCTGGGCAGCACCGGTTAGCTAGGGTAAAACTATTTACAGCTCCACAGAGTCTCCTCTTCAATTTTTCCCTTGGAACTAGACAAACTTTCAACTTAAGCACTCAAGCCACTCATTTCTCAGCCTAGCACTTACTCAAAACGTATAGCAAGCACTTATAAACCCTAGCACTAGACCCTCTCGTACTGTACAGAATGACAAAGCTCTCTATTCGGCCTTACCAGCCATCCAGAAAACAGTTCACTGTACCTATACAGGCATGCCCAAAGGGCAGTTTCAGGTGTGCTCTCCAGTCCAACTGGTGAATTTGGGCATTCTGAGGAAATGTTACAACTGCCTCATGTACACAGACAACCCCTGCCTCCTACCACCAAACACTAATACATGCGAGAGATGCAATTATACAGCCAAACTGGAGGCTAAGCTCTCTCAACCCAAGACTGGATCAGACAGTCAAGAGGAGAAGGGAAATACTTGCATCACACCACCAGTCTCACATAAACCCATTAAAGCAGCACTTCTAAAAAACACACATAAATACATGAAAACATACTCGGAGGCTCTAAATAAAAATCTGCAAAACCAACAGAGACCTCCAAAGCAAACATCCAAGCAATCGCCACCCCCCCAACACAAACCATGAAACACATACTTCATAAAACCAGTGTGCCATGCAATCACAGCCCTTAAGGCAAAATAACATACCCGACATACTAGTAATAGGTGACTCTATAGTCAGGCACATTGACATCCCACTCACTAGGCTGAATAAGGAGAAGATTACTTTTAGCTGCCATTCGGGTGCCAGGATCCGCCACATAACACAAGCACTCAGGTCACTGCAGAACAAGTATAAATATGACTCTGTCATTGTCCATGTTGGTGTGAATGACCTGAGCCATACCTCTCTGGACTATATGAAAAGAGACATGGAAGAGCTCTCTGGTCACGTAGCCCAGGCGGTATGACTCTGACCCTGATGTGCATCCGGCCATCAGCAAGAATGATACCACAGTATAAAGAAAAAATTCTCAATTTCAACAATTGGATATGTCTCAGTGTCATTCAAGGGGGATCCAGGGTCTGTCCACCTGGGATGACATGCTCGACTAGCCACGCTGCTTCGCTAGAGATGGCTTGCACCTGTCACCCTTAGGCTTTTGAATACTGGCCAAGGATCTTGCCAACTCCATAGTGCCTTTTTTAGACAAGGCTCAAAAGACAAACCCACTGCTGTAAATAGCACAAGTAACAAAAAACTGAGGGTAATGCTACTCAATGCCAGAAGTCCGAACCTCAAAATGCACACACTCGAGGCACTCCTTAGTATGAAGAAAATCGATATATGTACAGTAACAGAAACCTGGTTTAAGGCTCTAGAGAGCACCCCAGCACTACCAGGCTACAACTCATACCATACATTTTGACCACAGAGCCCAAACCGAAATACAAAATGTGGGGGCATGTCCGTATTCATCAAGGATACCCACACCTCCAGGTTAGTGGCAAAGCACGATGCTTCAGAGATCATCCACGTGCAACTAACAATGGGCAAAACTGCAATTCAAATTGTAGCTTGCTACAGATCACCCACCACATCCCAGGACCCGCATTCTGCATTTCTGGAAACACTGGGAAACATAAAGGTCCTACCAAATACCCTAATACTGGGTGATTTCAATTACCCAAACATTAACTGGGAGAACTACTCAAGTACTAACTCCCCTGCTCAACATTTCCTAAAATTTATAAACTTAAACACCCTGGTTCAACTTGTCAACACCCCCACCAGAGGTGACAACATATTGGACCTGGTCATCACCAACTTGGGTGACCAGTGTTCCACACCAGAGGTCAATCCCTCGCTGGTTTGATCTGACCATAAACAAATCACTTTGGATATCCACATTCCGCCCACACCCCCAGTCAAGAAAACCACTGTGAAAAACTTTTCAAAAGCAAACTTCACATTACTTAAGACCGAGGTGGAAAGTTTCAAAGCCCCCATGCTGAAGGATAACACACTGTCCATCCTGCAAAATCCCTTACTAATGCATTCTACGGGCACCTACAAGAATACATGGATCATGCCATCCCAAGAAAAACCAAGACTCACTCCTCCAAGAAAAGGAAACCAGTCTGGTGGACTCCTGCCATAAACAAGCTATACAATAGAAGGAGGAAACTAGTACAGAAAAGAGTAAAATCCCAAAAAGGGAAGACATCCCTGATCAGTATCAGCAAGAAACTACAATCCCTCATAAAATCATCCCAGGTGAGCTTTGAAAGAAAAATTGCCAAGGACTCAAAAGATAACCACAAGGCATTCTTTAGCTATGTCAAGAATCTAAGTGGCAATGCTCAGATCTGTTTGGAGTTAGTGCAGAATGGCACAAAATACACTGAACCGACTGATATCGACAACATCCTGGCAGACAGGTTCAGCGCAAACTTCACCCCCCTCTCACCCCCAAGAGGTCCCATAACCATACCAGAAGAATGTAGAGTCCCTGAAATCACAGACACTCAGGTTAAAACAGCCCTCTCCAAAGCCAAAAACACAGCATCAATGGGACCAGACAGTGTCCCAGGCTGCGTCCTACATGAGCTCAAAGATGAACTGACCCCTCACCTAAACACACTGTTCAAACTCAGCCTCTCCACAGGCTACATACCCACAGAGTGGCGCACAGCAGCAGTTATTCCGCTCCACAAAGGTGGAGCCACAACAGATCTCGGAAACTATCACCATATAAGCCTGACTAGCTTGATTTGCAAGGCTATGGAGCACATCATCATGGAACTCATTAACAGAGACCTTGGGAACCTCCAAACACTGGACCCTACCCAGTTCAGCTTTGTTAAGGGCAGATCATGCCTCCTAAACCTGGTGGACTTCTTTGAACCAGTTACCAAGGCTATAGATGAGGGAAAGGTGGTACACACAGCCTACCTAGACCTCGCAAATTCCTTTGACTCCATTCCCCATTCTGGTATTATAGACAAGCTCACCAGCCTGAACATAAACCCCTACATCACAAGATGGGTTGCCAACTGGCTCATGGACAGAACCCACATGGTGAGAGTTGCAGGAGCTAGGTCCGACTCTAAATCGGTTACAAGTGGAGTTCCCCAGAGCTCAGTCCTAGGACCCCTCCTGTTCAGCAAATACTTCTCAGAAGTACAGGCAAGCACAGGAGGACTATGGCTGACCATGTTTGCAGATGACTGCAAACTAGGGCCTATAATTGACTATCCAGCTGACACAGACATCCTCCAAAAGGGTCTGACTGAGACGGATACCTGGTGTCAAAATCATGGCCTCAAACTAAATGACAAAAAGTGCATAGTCACCCCCTTTGGAAAAAAAACAAAGTACCCACAAACTACCACATAGGTGGTAGTCCCCTAAATATGGAAGATGTAATAAGGGATCTGGGGACCCAAGTAGATAGTAATCTCACCTTTGATAATCACATTGCTAAAGTGCTTAGAAAATCCTTCTACGTGGCCCACCTAATCACAAAAGGGTTTGCATTCAGATCAAAAGAGGTCATTGATCCGTCTCCTCATCACTCATCAGACCCATCATAGAGAACAATGCCCCATTTGGGATGTACCTTATAAAACAACTGCAACAGCTGGAAAGACCACAGAAGTACCTCACCAAGAGGATCACTGGCCACAAACAGATGCCCTATGAAGCTCGACTGAAGAAATTACAGCTGTACTCGGTTGCATACAGCCTACTCAGAGGTGATATCTGCCTTACATACAAGGCCATGTCCAACCCAGAATTGATGGACATGCTCCACCTAAAGAAAACCTTATCCCCGCGAGCCACATGCTCTAGGGATATAAACCTCACCACAGCAATAAAAAAAACGTACTGGAGGGATAGATTCCTGTCCCAGAGACTTCCCATGCTTTGGAACAAGATACCAATCAACATTAGGCAGAGCTCCTCGCTAACACTC
This sequence comes from Protopterus annectens, assembly GCF_019279795.1. Taxonomy (NCBI): domain Eukaryota; kingdom Metazoa; phylum Chordata; order Ceratodontiformes; family Protopteridae; genus Protopterus; species Protopterus annectens. The sequence goes on from NC_056730.1 coordinate 996,112,362, forward strand.
TTCAAAAGAAATCTTGATGAGTGGATGGGAAACAGAAAGTTTAACTCGGGGATCACTTCAGTGGATCTGCTGGACAGAGGTATAGGGAACTAATCTAAGGGGGCGGCAAAAGCCAACACATTCTGGCTAGGCTTATAAATTCCTTCTGGCAGATAGCCTAGTGCCTACCTATGAACCTATGAACCTATATACTTTGATAGATTAAATACAGTACCATTCAAATTCATGATTGGCTTCTTGTATTCATTCTCAAACTGGTATACCTCTTTCGACTGCAGCTCCAATTGTTTTTGAATGTTCTTTTCTCCTTTGGCAATGTGTATGGCTCGTATATTAATTGTGGCATCTCTAAACAGTCCAGTGCCTAAACTATCATAGGATCCACTATTGTTGGTACTGTTGTCGATTCATTCATTAAGTTGGTGTTAGTGGTAGCAGAATACACTGGTTCTGCAAGTTGTGTAGTTTTAGAGACATCATTAACTTTGCTTTGATTGACAGTTTGTTCCTTCTTCTGTTAAGACGAATGTTGTTGCTGATTGGGCCACAAAATGTTGTTCCCTGTTTTAAAATCTTGAAAGTCTCCACTTATTTTTTTCTTTTTTTAATTTCAACTAAGTGGTTTCAAAGGTTGTAATTCTGTCCATCATATCTGCTAGGAAGGCTGAGTGTGAATTGATCTCAATCTTAGAAATGAACTGTATTCATGCAGCAATTCAGTTTTCAGCTTGTTCTCAATGGGCAAGAAAAAGTATTCATTAGCTGCATGTATTAAAGAGAGCAGTTCAAATTTATTGGTTGCCATTGCTGCAAAAGCTTGCAATATTTGCCCCAATAATTAGGTATTTTAAGGATACATAAACCCCTTGGCATAATTTTATGTTTTAGAAACACTTCAAAAGAGAGGCGCTGCCACTGTAACCTTTTGTACAGTTGATTTTATTTTCAAAATCCCTTACCTGTGTTATGTAATTATCAATTATAGGCTGACCATTTCCATTAATGGAACCTTCATGAAATGATTCATGCAGCAATGGATTAGAAGTTACATCCAAAAATATATTGATGTTAGTTTATTTCATTGTTTATACGTACTGGTTGATGGTATTGTATTAAATTAATATTGACTTGAGACATTGTGTTCTAACTTATCTACAAAGTGGAACTTTGTTTTTCTTTATACTGAATTTATAGTGCCCCATCCACTCATCCAGGTTTCTTTTGAACAGTATCATAGGGGTGGTCTGCTTCACATGAATTGGAAGCCTATTCGAAAGATGTGGCAGTCACTGGGAGTCAAATCTGTCTCTCCAGCATGTCCTATTCAAGCCAGAGGGCATATTTATTAAACCCAATAAGTCTATGGTTATCCCACATCTGTATATTAGACAATTAAATATGAGATTGTTTTTGGCAATGTTGTGAGTAATAATATAACTGTTCAACTTAAAAGAAAAGGCGTTTTCTTTTTGCCACCATCAGATCCAATGGTGACTGTCATGGAAAGGGTATGTGAGGACCATTTTAAAATGTGTTTAATTAACTCACACTGAATGGTGGATGACCTAACTGATGGTAAGAGGAATGTTTTAAGACACTTGAGAGGAAATAGCAGCAGTAGGGGGAATGAAACCCAACAAAGTGGTGGAGTGGTGATTATGGACTTTTGGGTTTACTCAAGTAAAATGCTGGACATTTTGAAAGATACAACTACTGGGAAATAGTGATATGCTCTCAATCAGTCTGATGGCCAATGTAGTAAGGTGTACATCAAATATTACCCACTAAAAGTTACAATACTTGTGAATTTCATAGTGGTCTAACAATGTAGCAGTTGTTTTGGAATGTAGACACATCAGTGTTGTATAACACAGTGTCATGGCATGATTGTCTTTATGCATCATGATATATAAGTATGCTGGCTTTGTGAATGCTTGACATGCATAATGGTGGCTGAAAAGCAAGTGTTCAGGTAATGGCAGGATTTCCTCAGATAAGCTGCGTTGTGCATGGCCTGGAGTAACCTCTTCACATTTTGTGATGAACATGGTGGCCCTGACATGAACCTCTATTGAAATAATCCATAAGTATAGATAATGAGACAGGGGGGATGTGTTGTGTGCAGGAATATCCATCTACTAGTAGCAGTTGTTTTTATTATATCCCTTCTACACAATACTCTTAGGCCATAGCATTTGTGAATATGGTTCTAATGACATATGCAATATACAGTGATGTCCCTTTCTTCTCATATGCAAAGATAACATGTTGATGGCATAGTAGTTAATGTGTATTACATTTTTGATTCACGCATTAGTTTATGTTTAATGACAGATACTTTTTTTACAAGCATCTGTGGCCTGATAGACATATGGTTTTCATTGTTATGGTTTAGATTCATGACCTACATTGCATATGGTGTTACACTTGACTATGGGAATACCTTATTTTAATTTTTCATACTAAATGTTTTCTGTCTGTGCATTGCATCACAGTCAGAATGTTATGTACTCATATAGTTGCAGGTATGCATATTACATACTTTCTTTCTTTCTTGTGTTGTGATATAGCTTGACAGAGCATGGGACCCATAGATGCCCATCCATCAGATACCAGAGACAAGCATATGCCAGACCACTATCCAAGTCCTCAGATGACAATGACCATGATGGAGATGATGATAATGATGAAGAAGAACCTGGACCTGCACATGCACATGCCATCATCCCTGCTGCATCTTGGAGGAGACACCACCCAGTACCACCACCACAAGGCAATTTTCAGGACTAGATCCAGGAGAAGATGACTGATGTCTTTGGGATACAGATGAAGGAAATTATGGGGAATTTCTTTCAGGACATGGAATGGGCTATGCAGGACTCATTGAGGCAAAATAGCCCAGGAGATCATTCACAATGTTCATCCCCATCAGGGTGGGCCCTCAGGACCATAAGTATTATCTGTGTGATCTACTTGTGTACTGGTGCCTCCATGGTGTTTGCCATATAAGCAATTGGACTCCATAGGCACACTTGTGCAGGCACAGAATTTTGCCATGCGTATGTGATACACAGCCAAAGATACACTGCAGATATTGTGAAACATTTAGCATTATGTTGCAAGGGGTTTATGTCACACATTACCACATTAGACATGAAGTCATCATCATGCTGATATCCATGCATATTTATACTTGTATACATTGCTACATGTGGGCAGGTGTGGTATTCATAATTTGTATTTGTATGTGTTTTTTCCTATTAATGTGGTGCAGCATATTGTGTTATGGCCAATGCACAATGGCCCTGTATGTCACAGTTATGCATTTTGTAGTTAACAAGATGCTAGTGAAGCAATATTTCCATTGCATACATGCATGGGATTGACAGAAACTCATAAACACAGTGGGATGTGTATGATTTGTGGGTTGCCATGCCATGCCCTGTTCAGCAGCAGGACATGTCCTTGCCTCTGTGCTTTATATGACATTTGCTGTGCTGTCACACTGATGTACTGGCTTTGTGTGTGGCATGACTAGCAATGATGGTGCCATGTTATATCATATCTACTAAATATGGGCAGTCCTACTTTAAAGAATGTATAGTCTGCCACTTTGCTGTTCATGTATACTCATTTGTACTGCTGATTTATATAGTAACTTTAAAGTGTGCCTTCTCTGGCCTATTTTATATATCCGAATGCATTCCTTATTCACATACATTCACATATTTCATCAAATGGTGTACATATGCATAGGATCATAGAAAGTTACTAGGCTATTGGCCCTGAGGCCCTTACAAGCCTAGATAAGAATTTAGATCATGTTCCATCAAATCAACACCCTATGCCACTGTCCAGCAGGGACACAGATAGAATCCCAGGGGTGTATTTTCTGTTCCCCATCCAGTTCTCCAGGTTCTGGTTAAAAAGGTTTAATGAGGTACTCTGCTTTATGTAGAGATGAAGTCTATTCTATAAAAGGGGGAGTCTCTGAGACAAAAATCTATCTCGCCAGTGAGTCCCATTGGTGTCTCAGACCAGGTTGAGGTCATGCATGTGGGTTACTCAAGTGGAGCTTGACTTGTCCATATGCACTGATTTAAGAACATTTTTCTTTACATTTTCTCTAATCAATAAAGAAACACCATTGTACCTTTGATTGTCCATTGCTCAGTCATATCCATGGTTAGTGAATTATATATATATATATATATATATATATATATATATATATATGTATATATATATATATATATATATATATATATATATATATATATATATATATACACATATACACACACACACACACACACACACACACACACACACACACACACACACACACACACACACACACACACACACACTCATTATTACCGCAGGTGATTATTCCACATGTTTTTGTACAGTGATATGACAGCATATATATTATTGTGATAGTGATTCTTAGCTTATTTACCTATGCCTTATGCTGTTAGATGATTGCATAATACTGTGCACATGTGTGTCTGTGTGTGTGTGTGTGTGTGTGTGTGTGTGTGTGTGTGTGTGTGTGTGTGTGTGTGTGTGTGTGTGTGTGTGTGTGTGTGTGTGTGTGTGTGTGTGTGTGTGTGTGTGTGTGTGTGTGTGTGTGTGCACTCTGTTTACTGAATGTGTTCTGAGGTGAGAAGATAGTCTCCAAGTTCAATAAATACTTACATCACTCACATTGTAAAAATATGGTACAAAGCCAAAGGATGCATGCATAAGAAATGCCACTTTTGTACTGTATTAAGAAGTACAAAAGCAAAGAATGTAAAAATTAAAACAATACATACCAGAAATAAAGTAATTCCTGGAGGTATGTCTATATTTTCAGACATAATTTACTGTTTCACACATTTTTTCTGAAGCTACATAATCACACATGATTTTTGAAGTTTCTAGTACACAGAAAATCCTACTACATAGGATCGTAGGATCACAGAAGATTACTAGGCTATTGACCCGGATGTCATTTTCAGCCTAGCTATTTCATCCCAATGTAATACCATAGAAATGGTAGTCAATACACAAGATTGCATTTAGTGATGACTGTTCATGTCCAGGAGGGTTGTGGGCTCTATCTCTGGTAAGAATTTATGGTACCCCATCCACTCATTCAGGGTCCTCTTTTATTTTTTCCAAAATATTTTTATTAAATTTCCAAAAAAAGAAAAACATATAATTTTTTATAAAATTGAAATATATACATAATATATGGTTAATAACAACTAAAATCATCTAACACAAATAATAACACAGCAAACTATTTGCAGGGGTGTCTAGAAGAAGTATGTGATCATTATTGATATGTCTGTAATTCACATCAGAATTTGTTACAGTCATTACTCTTCAATATTTCTGTTATTTTTTCCACACATTGTATAATAATGGAATTCTTTCATTTCTTCTTCTTATAGTGCTTATTTCCAGCTGTGATGCTGTTAACACAATATTTCTGTATTCTTAAATGCTGGAGAGGACTCACATTTCCAATTTACTATTATGTTCTTTCTTGCAATGGCTAAAAGGCTATAGAATTGTACATTTTGTTTTTGGGACACAATTAGATACAGGTGCATTAAAAAGGATCAAAGATTTGGACAGCTGGAATTTATCATTAAAAACTACTTGTAAAAATAATTAATTTTACCCAATATGATCTGAGTAATTGGCATTCATAGAACATATGCTGCATTATCTCTAGTTTGCTTAATATATATTGCCTTATTTCCTGTAATAGTAGCCACAAGTTATTATCCAAATTAAATTTCCTTTTAATTTGATCTATTGTTAGAACGTTCACAGATTCCACCAATTGGTGCTAATAAGTCAGTTGTTTCTTCCTAAGGCTCTTAACTGCTTCTATATCAAAGGTTTAAATATTACTTTGCACATATACAACTGGATATAATAAAAATGACCATGGTTCTCTGCCTGGATTAGTATTTATAAAGTTTTTATAAGCTTTTAGTGTATATGTTATGAATTTTGAACTTGTATTTGTATGCTTACTCTCTGTTATGTATTCTCTTAGCGTCCAAAGAAAATCGTTAGATACAAATTCAATGAATTTGTTTGATGATGCAAAGCTCAATTCCAACCATAGTTTTTTCATATATTTGTTTCCATTTGGATATATAAGCTGCATTTAACTATAATGATATGTTTTATTATAGATGACAGTAGTGTGTACCTTTATATAGCTGGCAAACCATTTCCCATTCATCTAACTGATAATTCTTAACTATCCTAGGTTTATTATGATATCATGGGAATTTTATAATTAGTCTATTAAATTGTTTTATATATGATTTAGGGGTGGAAGTGAACAAGCCTGTATAAAATATAATATCTTTGGAAAAATAATATTTTTAATTATATAAAGCCCATCTTCCATTGAAAAAAAATAATGTATTCCATTTTTGTATAAGATTTTTGATATTATTTAAAATGTCATTGTAGTTTATTTCAATTGTTGTATCCAATTAATTTGTTATTCTAATTCCTAGGTATTTGATTTTATCAATAGGTATAACAGTCTGGTGCTTCTTACCTAAATCTTTCTTACTAGTACTTATAATTAATATCTTTGTCTTGTTTTCATGAAATTTGAGACTTGAAAATTTCTGAAAATATTGGATTAGATCTAGCAAAATATCATCTGCAAACAACTGTATCTTCATTTCTAAACTGTTATCTAGTTGTATTCGGTTAATGTTTTCATTCATTCATATGCTGCTTGCTAATGGTTCAATAACCAAGACAAACAATAATGGAGACAGAGGACATCCTTATTTTGTGCCCTTAGTGATTTCAATAGATTTAGGGAAGTAGGATCCTATTTTTATGTATGCCAAAGATTTTTCATAAAGAGATTTTATTAATACAATGAATTTTTTTGAGAAACTGTAGTCTTCCAATAATAGCCATAGGTAATTCCAATTTACTAAGTCAAAGGCACTATTTATGCGATTTTATTTTTCCTATAAGATGAACATTCACTAGAATTTTTGTCTTGTTTCAAAATTGGTGATATTATTATGTATTTCCAGGAGGAAAGGATTTCTTTACCATCTTTTACTAATGTAAAAACTTTCAGTAATAATATAAGGGCTTCATTAGTTAATAATTTAAACATTTCTGGGGTAGTTATGTCTATAGCTGGAGCTTTATTTAACTTTAGTTTACTAACTTGAGATTTGAGTTCTGTCATTATTTGTTTATCTATTACTTTTATATGTTCTTCTAGGAATTTAATCTTGACATTTTTAAGGAAAGTTTTTAGCATAGTTTGCAATTCTATTTTTTCATTTGGTTATTAATTTTGTGAAAATACATTTTGAATGCTTCTAGTATTCCTTCTAAATCTGACTTTTTCTTCTAAGTTTCTGTATTATATATGTCCTTTATTTGATTTGCTTTTATAATTTTTTTGGTTCTATTGGATATTCTTCTTTACTTTTTTGGATTCATTGAATAGGAACATAACCTAATGTTCTCTACATTAGTCATTGTCTTATGATGTAATGCCACCATATATTTTTTATTTATGTCATATAATTTATTTAAGATAGTGTTTCCTTTTAGAATATCAGGTTTTAATTTATCAATCTTTATTTGTAAGTCCATTAAGTCTTTTTACCACTGCTTTTGTTTATTTTTGTATCATGCTACCACCACCCCATATAAATATGCCTTCAGTGCATCATATATATATATATATATACGGGTCTACCTTGACCCATCAAAATTACATTACAATGAAACGTAATTAGGTGAACTTCTTTTCGTGAAAGTGCATTTTTACGAAAATGCACTTTTCGAAAAGGCAACTAAGCAAACAGAAATGGGGGCTGTTGCTTAGATGATGGCACAGCGGGGATAAGGGAATATTCCCTTTTCCCCACTGTAGTGCAATCTTGGAAAGAAAATATAAAAGTAGTGGGGGTATAGGGGGTGCAGCCCCCTACATGGGGGGTACAGGGGGGCTTGCACCCCTGCATAAACATGGTTCATGTTGTGTTTTTTTTTTTTTTTCAGTTTATTTGTATTTCTGGAAAGTGCATTTTCATGAAAATGCACTTTCGCGAAAAAGAGTTTGTCTGTTTAAGTTTTTTTGAAATGTAATTTTGATGGGTCAAGGTAGACCCATATATTTCATATACACCTTTAGTGAGATTTAGATCTAAGAATGTTTGTATCTGTTTAATATAAAATTCCTTAAAATCTTTGAGGTTTGTTAAATATGATAGTATGCTTGTTACTGTTATTCTTTGATTAAAGTTCAAGTCTAGTTCAAAAATAATTGCATTGTGATCTGATAATGTACATGTAATTGTCTTGACTTTATCTAACTTTGTAGTCAGGTCTCTTTATATGCACATTGACTTTTCTTGATTGTGTACAATGCCTGTAAGAATAACTTGTGAAGAATAGTGCATTTGGTTCAGCATATTCATTAATGTCTACAACATTAAAAGAATCAATAAAGTCAGAAAGCCCCTTTGATAATGTTGATTTATTATGTGTGTTTTTTTACATTTGTGTCAGTTTCCTTTGTAATACAATTGAAGTCCCCTGCTATGATCTATATTTACCTTAGAATAGTGTACTATGTCTTCTAAATGTTGTTTAGCCTAGGTATCAAATAGATATTTACTAGTGTATATATATTTTAACTAATGGATACTGTTACTAAGTAAAACAGTCCTGAGTTGTCATGATATGTATTTATAATTTTAGGCATTAAAATTGAGTTCTTCCATAATATTGCTGCTCCTTTTCTCTTCTGTCTATAAGGAGAACTTACTAATACTGCATAACACTTCATAATTATTTGTGTTGATTTTATTTATGTCTTCTTCCATAAGGAAGACTATTTGTGCATTGCATATTTTCAAATATTTTAGATGAATTCCCCTTTTGCAGTTATTATTCAAGCCATTTACATTAATAGAAATAAATTTTATAGTTGGATTAATACCTCCTGAGCTTTTAGCCATATTCATATATTCGCAGTAGTATGCAAACATATTTAACCAAAGAGAATGAGCTATTTTTTCCTATTGCAACAATGTAAATATAGTTCATAGGCACCCAATAAAAAACATTAAAAAGTAAAACCTTAAAGTATTAACAACTAAAAAATCATCCGACCCTCCTATGGGAAAAGACATCTCATCCTTGTATAGCCTAGCTGTTCAAGCAAACCCACTGAAACTTTTTCTCAAAATCATTTCTTAGTCATACTATCAAAAATATTTTTAGCAGAAAGCAGCATATTATTTATACCTAGTTAATATAACACATTTTCTTAAAATATGCATAGATTTGAATTTAAATAGCATTTTAAACACAGTCATATAGTTATTCTAATACATTGTTAGATGTGAAAACAACACAGTTATATTAACACTTAACTTTTAACTACTTTGTTCTAAGAACAGGCTCACACAGAGAATATTTATATATAAAATACCTAGTATTTATTCTCCTATGTAAACTATTTACATTATATATTATATAACCATTAAAATTATAAAAGTAATGTTATATTAAAGAGTTATAATGTTTGCTTTACACCTTTTCTTTATTTTATTTCAAGCCAAGGTTGTGGTACCTCATGCCACAGTGAACAACCACTGTAGACTAGTATATGTCAGCTTTCGTCTATGTTATACTTTCTTTGTTCATAATGTAAGATATCTACAATCTCCTTCAGTAGCATTATGAGTCCACTACTACAAGATATATGCATTTATGATTTCATTATTTTGATAAAGCATAAGTCAATATAAGACATGCTGCTGGCCTCCTTCTTTGCTTCCAGTATCTTATGCTTTGAAACCATGCTCCCCAATATATACTATACATCATAATATAACTGGCATGAGATACTATACAAATACCCTGTATAAAGCACGTCTAATAATACTGACTAAAGATTTGTTTACAATATGTCATATTGAACTTGACATATATAATAATTTAGTGGGACATTGAGCTCTTAGTGGATTTGCACGAGTCTACAAAAGTAATAGATAAGGTTTTAATTTTTGTAGCAAGATATATATTAGGTAATTTAAGCAAAACTATAGCAGGTAGTGACAAAAAATTGATAATACTGAAATATGCATCATAGCATATTTGTTCAAACTGTACAATATACTTGTAATCAACTATATATATATATATATATATATATATATATATATATATATATATATATATATATATATATATATATATATATATATATATATATATATAATATGCATTTATGAATAAATAAAATATACAGATATATAGTAGTCAACTTATTGGTACATAATAGTATACCACAAGTGTATTTGTTGTCTCTATTTACAATTTGTGCTTTTATATCCATTATTAATTATACCTCTGAATTCACAGTAAAACATTTTTTTATTTTGTTTTCAATGTTTTTATGAATTCTTCATAATTATTTAATTTTGTCCCAGTACTACTTATTTTTTAAATAGTGTGTCTATCACTTACAATCCTTAAAAGCTTAAAAAGGCTCATTTGTATCTTTGACCCAAGTGTTTACATCATGTCTGGGCATTTACTTTTGTTTTGAGCCATTCTCACACTCGCAAAGGAGTCAAATACTTCCCAGAAGATTTAACTTGAAGTATTCTAATCAGGGAATCAAGATACAAGCCCTTTAGCTTGCAATCTTTGCAGTAAGCTGAAAATCAAGTAAGAGAAGTTTTTGGACCATTTTAAATGGGTCATGAGCATTTGAAAGTTTTCATCATTTTCTCTTCACCCATATAGCTCCCAAGTAAAGTAAATAACTGTTTTTAAAGCCATCTTTCCATTTTCATTTCATTGCTAACATTTGGCAGCTTTAATATTGCTTAAAAACATTTTCAAATCAAAGACAGCAGTATATCATTGGTAATTTTGTTACTGGTAACATCATTCAAATTATTCAGTTATTATTCTTCTTGTCAGTATTTACTAAAGCAGTGATAAAAGTTTGGTTAATACTGTTTTCTCATTACTATGTTAATTATAATTTTTTTAGAACTGCATCATGTCAAAGCACATACAACGATGCATAATGTATTTAGCTATGTTCTTTTTCCTTTCCCCTTTTCTTATTCCAAAATAGATTTAAACTTCAGTGCTGGAACTGTCTGTTACTCAGTATTATTCATAAAAGATACATTCAGTGTATTATATTTGAATATATGTTTTAGTTAAGATTTATGACATTAGAACTTTATAAGAATAAAATGTTTTACCTTGTCTCCTTTGAGGTTGATTTCTTTGATTAGAAAGCACAATGCTTGCCATATGTTTCAAGGTGCTTTATGGATTTGATATTTTACTTAATAAATAACTCCATTTAAGCATGATTTTCTTAACCTAACAGCAGAGATACAAAAGATGAAATTTGACTTTTGTTTGTCTCTTAGTTTTTTTCTTATTATTATCACTTGTACTCTGTTCACTTCTTTCTGCTTGACGCTTTAATGAGAAACTAGCCCAATCCATTTCTTCAACTTTATCCAAAGTTTTCAGAAAATGCAAAAACACACTGTAAACTCAGAACTGAAAGAAAAGCAGTTCACAGACTCCACTATTGTTAATTAATGTTATTAATATTCATGGGATAATTCACCAATCAGTGTTACAGGAATTCTATATAGGAAGTGATTTCAAAATTACCAACTGTCTGATGAAGTTTAACATATGGTTTAAACAAAAGCGCTAACCTGATTTTTTTATTTTCAGCAAATAAAGGATTTTATGTGTTAATTCAACCTTATAGGTTTGTTCCTTAAGCTAGTTTGTAGCTAATGGAGTCTGTGAACTGCTTTTGTTTCAGTTCTGAGTTATCCAAGGTTTTGTTAGCAGATAAAAAGACACATCTGCTTCCAATGTATCAAAAGTTTTCGGACCTTCAGGAAAGAAGATTTTTAGTCTTGCAAGAAAAGATACAGTGGTGGTGCTGCGGTAGCGTTGTCGCCTCACAGTAAGACATTGTCCTGTTCGATTCTCAGCTAAAGCGTCTTCTGTGTGGAGACATGCGTGAATGGGCATACCTTCATTGAAGGTTGTACATCAGGGCTGGCAACTCGGTACGTAATATTGTCAATCATTAGTGGACTGGTGTTCCGCTGTGGTGACCCCTAACCGGGAAAAGCTGAAAGATACAACAACAACTTTAAGCTGTCTTTTTCTTCAGCTCCTTTATGAAAGGCAAGCATTCTTTTCTCTTGGTAATTACTTCTGCTGAATAATCATTGTCTAATCTAATATATTGCCTTTGTACTTAACTGATGGATTTGGCCATGTTATTTTCAGAATTAGTTCTGTGTCCTATGATGAAAACATATAACTGTTATTGACCATGGATTCTTAATTAATTTATTAGATGATGAAGGAACTTTTAAAGATCTATGGGTTCTTTCTATTCCATATAAAAGAGATTCTGTCAGTTCAAAATATTTGGTAGCCAAGTAGTAAGGACATTCACCATGTTATCTCTTTCTGTTCTTTCAGGCAGCCTATATATGTGCAAGTTATTTCTTCTAGACTTATTTTGTAGGTAGTCTACTTTTTTAATAATGAAGTATTTTGTTTAGGGAGAAAATTAAGCTGAAGTTATTGCTCTGTAAGTCTACTCTCCATATCATTCAGTGTTTCCTACATATCAGCAATTTGAGACTTTTGTTCTACCATTAGTTCTTGTAATTGTTCTATCTGCTTTTTACATTTCTTTTTAAAATGTCTAATTTATTGTCCATCTTGTCAAATTTTAAAGATAGGTTTTACATAGCAATTAATAGAGATTGCAGTTCCTTCTTTGTTGTCTGGTCTTCCAAGGTATTTTTTGAAAACTCAATCTGATTTGTAGTTTGTGCTCTTTTTTCTAATTTTTTGAAAGAAAAACAATGATTTAAGCCAATATATTCCAATGTAGACTTCCAGTGATATTAGTAGAAGTAACTCAGCAAAAATAATAAGTCTACAAAGTCCAGTTGTTGAAATTATTTGTCAGAAATATCTCTTTGATAGCAGAGCTAAGAAAAGATGTTGTCTATCTGTCTGCATCTTGGCCACACCATCCAAGTTCCTCTTCCACAGTGTCACAGAGGTGCTCTGTTTCACACAGAGTGGTAGTCTGTTCCAAAGATGTGGCAGTCACTTGGAGATAATCCCCCCAGCATGTCTGATTTAAGTCACAGGCTGTATTTAGGTCCCTGGAATAGGTAGCCCTAGTCCTGTTTGATTTACAGATATGCAGCAGGTTCATTAGGTTTGGGTCTTTGATTGCTTTGTAGGCCAGGCATAACTCTCCCCTAAGAAGTATAAACAATACAGAGCACAGTGACAGGGACTTTAGTCAGTCTGTGTAAGGCACATGTTGGAGCCCATTGATCTTCTTTGTTAGAAACCTTTGCGGTCTCTCAATTGCTTCAGGTACTTATTATGGTACATGACAAATGGGGCATTATACTCAATTATGGGCTAGATAAGTGCTTTTGCTCTCAAGATGATGCCTTTGCTAATCAAGTGTGCTACACAGAAAGCTTTCCTTACTATAGTTGACACATGGTGGTCGAAGTTAAAGTTGCCATTAGCTTGTGATCTCGGATCCCTTACCACTTCATGGGTACTTATAGTGCTGTTGTTGATTTAATAGTGTGAGGAGACATTGTTTGTCCCAAAGGGAATGATGATGCATTTCTTTGCATTCAGCTTGAGGCCTTGACTATCACACCAGTCATTGTTCTGTGTGAGACCCTCTTGGAGTATACTGACATAATTTGGGGATTCAATGATTGCACCCAGTTTGCAGTCATCTGCAAACTTGGTCAACCACAGCCTTTAGTTTTGACATGAAATTCTGAGAAGTATATACCAAACAGTAGGAGGCCCCAGCACTGACTGGTGTAGTACCCCACTGGTAACAGGTCTGCTGGTTGATGTGGAGTCACCCACTTTGATAGTGTGTGTCTGGTTTGTGATCCAGTTGGCAAACCATTGTTACAACCAAGGAGTTTACATTCAGTTTGCTAAGCTTATTGGTAATGCCTGAATGTGGGATTGTGTAAAAACCCTTTGCCAGGTCAAGGTATGCTGTGTGCACAGATTTGCTCTCGTCAATGGCCTTGGTCACATTTTCAAAGAAGGGTCTATATTATATCATGGAATGCTTAAAAAAGCGAACGCTGATTGATCGACCTAATTTAAGTGAAAGTTTACAATCTCGAACTGTCATATCAGCGATTTTTTTCCCAGGGAAAAAAATCGCTGATCCAAAACACATACACAAAACACAGGCACACCAAACAAACAGAAATCCACACACATACGCCTAAAATCTGATACCTAACCCTACACTAAACTATGCACACAGCACTAACTACCCACTTACCTTAACCCAAACCCTAACCCTAAGGTCCGTCACTATCGCACACTCACCTCACTCGCTCCCTAACCCTAACTCATTTAAATCCACCCTAACCCTCATGTCTACTCAATCGCACACACACATAACCCGAGCCCTAACCCTAACTCACCTAAATCACCCTAACACTTACATCCACACAATCGCACACTTACCTGAATCCGTCCGGTAACTTTCCACCATAACACTGAAAATACCGAAGCAACAGAAACGGACAACCGAATTCTTTCCCTAGGAAAAAATTTGAGTTTCTGCTGCTTCGATATTTTGCAGTTTTGCGAAAATAAGTTTGATCAATCAGCGTTCGCTTTTTTAAGCGTTCAAGGATATAATATAGACCCTTCAAAGAAATCCACCAGATTTAATTGGCAGGATCTGCCCTTCACAAAGCCGAACTGGGTAGGATCCAGGGTTTGGAGGTCACCTATGTCATTATTTCTGAGGGCCATAATGATATGTTCTATGACCTTACAGATGAGGCTGGTCAGACTTATGAGTCTGTAATTCTCTGAGTCTGTTGCTAGGCCACCTTTCTGGAGAGGAATAACTGTTGCTGTTCTCCATTCCACAGGAAAAAAGTCTGTGGTTAGGCTATGATTGAAAAAGGTACTTAGAGGTGGTGCTAGTTCAGGTCTTAGCCTATTTAGAAGACAGCCTGGGATGTTGTCTAGTCCCATAGAGGCTGTGTTTTTTGATTTGGACAAGGCTTTGAGGAACTGCTCTTCAGAGATGTAGGGTGGGGGAAGTTTGGGAGAAAGTTTGTTGTAAGTTAGGAAAGGATAAGGAAGTGACATTTTTACCAAGCCTATCTGCTAACAGGTTTGCTATCTCTGTGGGGTCAGTGTGTGTGACACCACTGGCCACTAGTTCTGTAAATGCTTGGGTTCTACCCTCTAGATTATGTATGTAGCTGTAAAAGGCTTTACGGTTATCCTTGGCTGTACTTGCTAAGTACCTCTCAAAGGACCCCTTGGAGGATTTGCTTGGAATGCATTTATACCTTTACCTAGGAGGGTATAGTTTGACTTGGTGAAACATACTCCTAGCACCAATAATTTAAAGAAAGAAAGCAAGACATCTTACATGTCCCTTTTTAAAGGAAAATAAATGACCTTATATCGTAGAATTTGACAATACAGTTCATTAAAGTCTACAACTTTTCCACTGCCTCTTTGATAATGCCCTTATATTTTTTTCATTATTTGTGTTGCTCCTAGTTTTTAACCACATTTCTAAGTAGACTTCCATATTCCTACTGAAATCAGGAAGTTACATGCTATTTGGCATTCAGATATTATGCAATTATCTGTCTAGATTTTTGGCTGGATGTACCTACTTTTCAAGGGCCTTTGCTTCTATTTTCGATGTCTGCAAGTTAAGCAGTATAAATGTAATCAGTAACAAGTGGCAGATTTGAATGACATAGCTTTTCCCAATATACTAATTTAATTTCTAGTAGAAGTAATGAGGAAGAGTGTAACCCATTGGATCCAGGTGCAGTAACTGCTGAACAATAATTGCAGATAGTATAAATGAATGGCTCCAAGTGCAGTAATACAGCATCATTAGAGCAGTCAGCACAAGTGAAAAATGTGTAATGCATAGGTTATACAAAACTCTGTAGAGCAGTACTTTAGAACAATAGCTTTAAATTCAGTAACAGTGCACTTATCAGTAACAAGCAGCAATGTAATGAAAGCAATATACAGAAAAGTGAAAACAATGATTCAGGTAATGCGTTAACTTGGATACTATCTACTGAGTATCAGCAACTGACACCAAAGCACTATTATTTCAGAACAGATGTCTTTTGGCTGAGACATTAAACCTAGGTCACATCTGCTTGAACTGATAGTAGCTCAAGTGGATATAAAAGAATCTATAGCACCTATCGAAAGAAAGGGGATGTTCTCTGACACCAATGCCAAATTTCCCTACTATTATAAATAACATTTTGGGTATCCCCTGAAAAAAGGCCACTAGCCTAGTGGGACTAACCCAATCAACAAATAATGCATATAGATCGATATTGTCAGTAGCAAACAACAAGACAACAGCAACAAGGTATTGCAGTGAAATGTTATTTATATGTAATAACAGTACAGTCAGCAGAGCAATCAAGCTAATTTCAGTGATGTGTCCTAATGTAGTCCAGTTTGCAAGTTAATAAGATAAAAAAGAGACAATAATGTCACTGTATGTAATCAGGCTGCAGAAAAATCAGTCACACTAGTGCAACTAATTTGAGGCAGAGAAAAATAGAGAAATTTATGAAAAATACAAGGATGAAGAGGTTGACTCACATGTTGTAGACTAGGCTCTTGTCTTGGTAAACCAATATGATTAAAACTGCTAGAAACACAGCAGTGTGCCTCCAGGTGCTTAAAGTCATTATGGCTCCACTCCCACAGAAGTCAGGGAGTCAGAATCCAGCCTATGCTCTTAGAGAAGCCTGCCAATCAAAGACACGCACTCTAGTCCTTCACTGGAATTCAAACTCATTTAGCTGTCATATGGAAGCTTCTGCTCTCATCAGGCACTGGAATTTGAACACTGCAGAATCAATCCTTGGAAGCTGATGAAGCTCTTGAGGTTTATTAAATCGGTAGGAAACCAGATGGAGAAGGGCTCTGTAGTCTTCTGCTCCTTCTTTATTTTCTTCTTTAGACTTTGGAGCAGCTCACCTCTGAAGAGCACTGTACTAAGCAAGCCTCCAAGTATAGAAAGTTTGTAATGCTCCACCCCCTCAAAGACTATGTAGTCAAAATCCAGCAAAACACTCCTACAGAAGCTGGCCAATCAAAAGCAGACATTCCTGTTTTCACTGGAACCCAAATTCAGGTGGCTATCATCTGGAAGCCTTTGTTCTCACCAGAGGCTAGAACACTCCACATATTGTCCTAGAGAGTTAATAAAGTACTTGTAGAGGGTTAAATCAGAACTTCTGATTAAAAAAAAAAAAGTTTTGTCATTCTCTGTAGTCTTCTGTTATTTTTTCAGCAGCCTAGTGCTGAGGAGGTTTGCAGATAAACATTATTTATATAAATTTCTTCATTGCATTTGATATAACTAATAAGAATAAAATGCTGTTTAAGCAGAAGAAAACAAGAGTTTTGCAATTTATGATTGACTGGAAAGTCATAGGGTTACTACATTGAAAACAGTGCTTTGAAGACAATAACACTAAAAGTGATTGACATAGATTAATACATGTTATTCTAGATTTCTGCAATATTGTACTTACCTGGTTAATCTATATAAAACATGATTACGTATAAACAGTTCCATTTTCTCTGCAATTTATATTGTCCTGGTCCCTTTCAATAAACATATCGCACCAAATGACATTTGACGACCTTTCTTAAATTTCCATAGCATAGCTTTGTTCACCAAATTCATTAATTACAGCTATTCATAATATAATTGATTCTAAACACAGCATAACATCCTTGTAATGTTAATCAGGGCAGCGTACCTACTCACCCTGCCCTAGTAACCAGGGTCCATACCTCTGCTTGCTTACTTTACTTATAAAGCACCATCCTTGTAATGTTAATCAGGGCAGCATACCTACTCACCCTGCCAAACAAGCAGGGTCCATACCTCTGCTCGCTTACCTTACATACGAAGCAGCGCCTCTTCTCACTTTATGCACCATTCATTGAATTACCTTCCACCAAATAAGCAGCATCCTTACCTCAGCTTGCTTATCTATTTAGCAAGCTTCCACCAACTACTCATTTTCCTTTCCCCAGATCCTTAAAATGAACATTCAGGCACCAGAGGTCGAACAGAAGAGTGCAAGCCTATCCCTCTTCTCAGCCAACCAGCCTGACCAGGCTGTTCCCCCTCCTTTCTACCCAAAATTGTTCAACCTACTACTTCCCATAAAGGGAAGGGTCAAGCCAAACATCATTCGGTGTATCCCATCATCTGTAAAGCACCTTAGAATCCCGTCATAAACCCACCTTGCCATACCATCACTGAAACACACCCTAATGAAACTAAATAAAGTAGGCTTACCATGACCCCACTGTACCACCGGAACATCCACACCAGGAGAATACATACCCTTTTAGCCTGCTTCCTTCAAAGCTGAAATCATGGCTCATCCTGAATGGACTGACAACCTATAACCACAACAAAAAACACAAACTATAACCCCTTGAACTCATATCGACACCCAGTGAAAACAACTAGTATCAAGTCTGATGCCCAGGACCCTGTCAACTGTAGCATATCACCTTAGTCCACCAACTACCCAGTTCTGGATGTGCAGCAACTCAATTACCATAGGGAATAGTCTAACTCCAAAACTTTAATGTCCTAACCTTAGATGGCAGAAAACCAGCACCTCTTGACTTAGTTCCTGAAAACTTGTCTATGCTCAACAATGGAGAGCTCTACATGCCCAGCCATAAACACCCCCAATTCACTCATTACGTAACCATTCTTAACCCCTGCTTGTCCCTGGCCTTTCCCCTCGAAAGCTCTCTTTCCTTATGTTACCTATACCACTAGTAGGTAATTAAGACGTGTCCTACAGCTGCCTTATCCTGCAACAAAGCTTCCTTTAAACCTTCTAACTCCCCTGTAACAACGCACCCAGTTTCTAAAACTACCCCAACACAGCCACCTACCTACCATGCTCACTAAAAACCCTATCTACAATATTCACCCAAACCCCAAGTGAAATGATGCTTGTGCTAATCTGCAAAACCTTAACCTGGTATTTAACATTAACACTACCTACTCAAGGGACAAATTTGTCACCCCAAAGATACCACCCATTAGGAACAGACTTCAGCTTCCTGTCAAACACCTCATTGGCCCTTCCCCCACATATGATTCAAACAACTGGATGAGTGAATATGACCACCCCAAGCTTCCAAGAAGAAAGGATTGAACTTCACTGGGTTGCAGGAGCCAAAGGGCTGTAGCATAATAAGTTCCTGTGCTCCTATGAATCTCGTGACTCTACTCATCTCGTGGGATCCTCACACTCCCCATAAACTGTCCCCGACAGTTTTTCCCTTGGCCCCCCTACCTACCTCTTCCTTACTTGCCCCCTATACCAATGCAATAATCAGCTCCCAGTAGTTAAACATAGAGCTCTAACATGCCTTACTAAGGTGATTACTCAGACCCTCCTTGTGCCCCACTCCAGTGACAAGAACATCCATTCTATCAAAACATCACCTTTCAAATTCCCTTTTGAAGCCAGTACATGATGCCTTCTGCACTTCAGCAATCTGCAAAGAAAAGAAAAAAACAATAAATTCTATGTGCACACATACCAATAATTACTTAACATGGAGGCACTGACAAGGACCCCTGCCACCCCATCAAGTGTTTGCCAAACTCTGCACCAAAGTATGGCACCAGCCCCCCCCCCCCTTTTTTTTATACTATGACTCATATTCCCTTGGACAAGAGTGATAAGTGCTACCCACAGAAAAAAGAGCCAAACTTGTCTAGCTTCTAACCATCCCCGAGCCAGTAGCCTAATAACTTCCTATGATACTAAGAGTGCTGGGACTCCACTCCGCCTACATGAACCCCATCCACATTGACGTGCCTTAATGAGCACTAAATAAAATGCATTACCTGCAACCTCATCAAGCCCACTGTGGGAACCCAAACTCTTACCTATGGCCAATGGGTGTTGCTCCCTTTTACTATTGAATGCAAATGCCCAAAAGCAAGGACAACTTTCAAGGTTAATCTAACATACTGAATGGTTAATAGAACACATTGTACAACCAATTAACCCTGAAATCCCAAACTCAAATACCGGTCCTTCTCTGACTAGCAGTGTAAATCCTCTACCAAAACTCAACAACTTTGAAATCCACTTACTTCCGTCAGTAACTGTTGCCCACTTGTGCTCCCCATGTGTAACCTCCTTGCTCGCCACTGCTTCCATCATCTGTGACTTCATTGTGTATTGCCACAACTGGTACTCGGCACACCACCATCTACAAAGAAAAGGGCAAAAGTAAACCCTCTAATATGTAAAGAGAAGGCTCCACCTTATACCTACCTATTTCAAATTAGAGCCGCAGTATTCCAAGACCCCATCTGCAAGAAAGAAAAAGACATGTAAATCATCCAAAATACATAACACACATTCCAAGACATCTTCAAGGACAACCTATCCTGCCAACCCGGGAAGGAATGTACCACAGCCACTCACATCTGTGACAAAGCAGCCTTAACTGAAGCTGTGCTTCCAATGACCCTAGCAAATACCCAAATTAAATTTAACTACCAGTTGAGTATGTTAAAACTAAACCCCACCCATGAAGGGACCTATCAATATCCACAACCCGGGTAACCTTGCAATTCCAGACCACATGCATTAGCGCCCTGTCTAAGCCAAGCTAACTTTTATTGTAAAACCATCTGCCTAGCTCCCAACCTTCCATCTCCAAATGAGGCACACCAACCAGCACAATGTGGAACAAATGGACACAATGCAGCAAACCCAGCAATAGCCAACCAGCAGCCCACAAAATACTCTTCTTACAAACCCAAAAGGCTAATAGAACAGGTTGCGGTAGCATGGACACTCAGAATGGCATGAAGTCCGCAACTCAAATGCCTGTCATCACCTCCGACCACAGTCCTAAGACTTCATCACAACTTGTCAGAAGACACTATTCCAAGGAAAGAAAAGGGGGGGCTGTGCAGCAAAGTTTGAACACCCCACATAAATCTGCACCACTGACTTTCAGTGAAATTAACTCATCCTTGTATTGCATTTGAAGTTGTTATACCAAAATCAATAACCTGAATTCTTCAGATCCCCCAGTAGCAGCCAAAACATTTGTAAGGGCATGAAACACAATTACTACAGTCAAATGCTGATCAAATGATATCCTGGTTTAGCACCATCATAATGCAAGACCCAGTGTTAACTTCTAGAAGGGTGCCCAAAAATTCTATGCACCTCCTGTGCTGCTAAGATCCTGTCTGGGGCCAAAAAGTGGTGACCCAGAGTGTCACCCAACTGATATTTCAGCATCAAAAAACAGAAGCAGAGCAGGAACTCAGCCCCTGTCTGCTGCAACTGTGCAAGTGGCAAAACAAGCCTGAAAACAGGGACACACTCCCCACCAAGAGACTCCCAGTACAACATGCAGATGTACAAATGCAATCCCGTAACCACAATCTGCTCCAACTGAATAGAAACTACCTGCATGACCAAACAGAGCAGCAATCACACAAGAGAAATTAAGAATCTCCCCACGACTATCCAACCACCAAGAACTTGGGTGACTCAAAAACCCAGGTCCACCTTCTCATTGCTCAATCTCGTCTTTCCCTTTTCCCTTTCCTTTTTTTTTTTGATAACAATTGAGAACCAGTATCCCTCGCTCCTCACTGCAATAGTCAGCAGCAAAATGTGCATGCTCAGCCCCGACACCCATCACAAACCACCCTTAGCAGCTCAATGGTGGGAAAGGACAGCCATGCCGCCGCAGACCCTCCAGTGAAATTTCCCTCAACTCCTAACCAAACCGCAGCACAACCAAAGACCCTCCGCCTGACCCTCAACTGCGACACCACCACACAGCATACCAAATCACCAACCGGCCCAAATACCACAGAACTGAAGCAAATCACAGCCAACCACCGGGGCACTTCAAGTGCACCCACCAAAACAGACAAAACCAGCATGAAAACACCCAAATACTTCCGAAGGTCCCATGAAGTGCAAAACTCAAATGCACCTCACCATCCTCCAACTCACCACCAACGTACCAGAAAGCCACAACTCCATGAAAAACAAACCACAAATATAAGGCAAAATCCACAAAAATCTGTACAGCTGAAAGGCATGCCTCTGACCACTCCAGAAAGCCAACAACAAGCCATGTATTCTTGAACTGGCATCCGTGCAACCGCTATTCTCTACAAAATGGAAATACTGACATATGACACCATAGCTAGTCTTATGTGAATGCACAGCAATGTGACAGAAAGCCTCACAATCATATCTAAAGGGCAAGTGAAGAAAACAGTTATTCAGAAAGAATTACTGATGTAGCTTGAAATAAGTCAACCTATCATTTAGGTTGAAAATCTATCCAGCCACAGTCTACGTAGACTATTTGAAGCAAGTTTTGGAAAAGAAAACTGCCTTCTCAGAGGGTTTCAGAACAGTATTACAAGTAAAGCTACTGATTACATCAACAAACATTCTATCATGCAAAATCAGACTTCATTTGTCCCAAACCAGGCATGTGGATCAATCTCAATGCACTCTTTTTTTTTTTTTTTTTTTTTTTTTTTTTAATAGCAGCAGCAAGGGTCACAGCAAGCAACATTCAGGCAAGAAACCATGCATTCCTCCACGTCGTCAACTCCCGAAAGTCAGACAGCCTGTGTGTGTGTGTGTTTGAGTGAGGAGAAAGTGCATGTCACAGACAGCCAGCTCTGCACTGATCATGCGCAGTGCTCGAAACTTAGCCAGAGCCCGCGAAAAGCCATAACCGGTCCCATCCGAGGAAAACACCTAGAATGTGGCACCACCAACTTACCTCAATGAAGCAGTCTATCCCAGGCAGATTACAACAGCCTTCATCAAGTTTCTTTTTTTTTTTTTTTTTTAATTGTCAATGCTACTCGCGCATGTACAGTAGCAACCCCCCCCCCCCACCACAGAAATTGCAACCTGCAAAAAGAACGTAACAGTTCTATCCATCCAACAAAAACCTCCATCAATAAAGGTAAGGAGCTCAAAAAAAAAAAAGAAAACAAACACCCCTTAAAGAAACCTTAGCTCACAACTCCCGCTATCCGGAGGTACTACTTGATAAACTGTGGATTATCTCTACTTGTGGATTATTATTTCTGCACTCCCTTGTCGTTTCACTGCCAGCCAGTTTTGCTTTTATTGTTTGTTTTTTTCCAGGTTGTGTTGTACTACTCAAGAAACACTAAACCACCAACGAATGCAAAACCCCACGGACACTCTAACATAGCATGGCCTGCCACCAATTGCCTCGCCAGAGAACCGGCCCTAAATCTGAATAAAACAACAAGACATACCAACCATCTCCTACTCTTGAGCCCACCCCAAGAGATATAAATCCAGAAATACCTACCTACAGCCGACCTGCCAACAACCAAGACCCAGAGGACTACCTTTCTCCTGACATATCTACAGGTCGTCATGGGCATACCCTGCTCTTAGCAAGTTCACGCCAAAATGTGATTGCTTAACCCAGCTCCACTAGACTAAACCTCTTAAGCCCCTCCCCATCCTTATCTCATTTGCTCCCAACCATCCCTGCCTCCACTTAACCCTTTCACCTCCCCAACCCACTTAACTCCTCCTAATATCAACCTAACTCCCCATGAAGATGTCCCGGGACAACTTGGTTTGTTGCCAAACTTCATTTGGCAATATAAAGCTGGGGAATATGCAACGAATGAGAGCACACAGGCAAATTTAACCCCTTTTATAAACTCTTTTCACTGTGATAACCAGAGCATTAATGTAAGAAAAAAAAAAAAAAAAAAAATCAAAGTACAGGATTTAGAGAAGTTTCATTTCACTTAATAAAGCATCGATTAAAAGGGTCATAGACTTTAGGGACCTAGGAATTAATCTGAATGAGACAATATCTTTTCCAGGGGTGGCTCGTGCTATCAGACTGCAGGACTACAGCCCTCCCACCTAGAAATAAATAATGTGAAACATAAACTTTAAAATAAATTCTTCTTTTTTAACGAGTACCGGAACTGCTGCGCATGTGCAGACACACTCAGACTGCCCCACAGATGCCCAGGAATCTGTGTGAACTCTGACTGCCTGAGTCAGCAGCCCAGATGCAGAGAAGGTATTTTCTGCCCCACAGATGCCCAGAAATCTGTGCGGTAGACAACCACACAGAACAGAGGAGCTTCAGACTGCTTGATCCACAAGCAGGACCAATCAGGAGAGAGGTGACCAGAGATTCAAGCACAGGACCAATCAGGAGTGAGGTAAGTTGAGTTCTAAGCTCTTGCAGGGAAGCATTAATTCAAGTGCGGGTTTGCTGCTTTGAAACAATGGAGTTGGACCTGGTTTACTGCTTCTGGACCCATCTACAGGTGTGTGTGTGTGTGTGTGTGTGTGTGTGTGTGTGTGTGTGTGTGTGTGTGTGTGTGTGTGTGTGTGTGTGTGTGTGTGTGTGTGTGTGTGTGTGTGTGTGTGTGCGCATGTGTGTTTGTGTGTGTGTGTGAAATGCCCTTGTTAACACATAGTGTGGGTAGAAATACCCAGGCTTGAACCCTGTACCTTGGATGCAGGTCCTACCATTTGTAAAACAAATTGCAGATTTTTGCCTCATATTTAGGCGGCGCAGTGGTGCAGTGGTTAATGTTGTCACCTCACAGCAAGAGATTCTCCTGTTTGATTCTCAGATGGGGTGCCTTCTGTGTGGAGTTTGCATGTCCTCCCTGTGTTCGTGTGGGTTTCCTCCGGGTAATCTGGTTTCCTCCCACATTCCAAAGACATGCTTCTGGAGCATTTCTCCCTGGGCCTCTGCTGAAAACAGGTTCTGTGGAACCTAGCCAGACTTTCCTGGTCAACAAATGATAAATAAATAAATTTGTTCTGTTCCTCATAAAATCTGTGGTTTCTGTATCTTCATATTTCCTTGCAAAGGTGTGTAGTGCAGTGGTGCACTGGTAGCATTGTTGCCTGACAAAGCTACAGGTTCTCTGATTTGATTCTTAGCTGGGGTGCCTTCTGTGTGGAGTCTGCCCATTCTCCCATCCCTTACAAATATGTGTCTGGAGTGTTTCTCCCTGCTCTGCTGAAAATTGGCTTTGTTTTGTTCCAAGTCAGACTAGTTTCCTGGTTAACAAATGTTTAGAAATAACAGGCATTTGAATTTCAGACTTCATATTCTTTAGAAAGTACATGGTAAAACAAAACATTTTATTCTAGCAAGTGTCTACGTTTATAACATGGATATTTGAAATTTACCCATATTTTTGGGACTGTATTTCCCCATTATTGGCCTCGTCCAAGTATTTTGTGCTAAGGTTGAGAGCTATGGTGAGAACTGAATTCACTGAATATGTTTGGCAGCTGTATTCCCAGATTATTGGCTTTTTCAGGTGTTTTTTGCTAAGAGGTTGACAGCTATGGTGAGAACTGAATTCACTAAATAGAAGCCATTTAAGTTTGTCTTCCTCTGTTTCAGCTGATTTGGCATAGTGGTATGTTTCTCTGACTGTTTTCCACAGGGTCCCCTGGGTTCAAGACGTGGCAGTGAAATGTATGGTGGTAACACAGCATTTTATTCTAGCAACTTTCCAACATTATACAAGCAATGTTTAAAATGTGTCCCTTGTTTTTGGCCTTTTGTCCCCCCCCCCCCAATAAATTTTGGCTTTTTCCAGATTTCTTGTGCTGCAAAGTTCAGAGTACTGCTGAGTGTTGAGTAGATTTTACAAGGAGATGAGAGCTGCAGGGGAACAAAAGTTTAGTGCTGCTTATGGTAAGTCTGCTTGCATTGTTAATAGCACAACAGGTAGTGTACTTGTTTTTGATGCAGAAGGCTGTGGGTTCTACTCCCACCGTAGGTAGATGTATCGCTGATACTATACTGTGTTGTAAAGGGGGTGAATGCTACAGTCCTTTTTGGCAATGATACCTAGTAACTATGAACCTGTTATCTGTTTGCTATCCATTCCCTATTGCGGTATTACTAGCTTATCATTTTTTAATGCATGCAACATAGGCAAGTTATTCTTCAAGGGCAACAGGCACTTTATTTGTAGATGAAACAATGACATATAAAGTTGTTTGCTAGCAGCAACCTCTTTATTAGTTACAGATTTCTTTAATGTGGATTTTACTACTTCAGAGATTGTGCATATTTACTGATACTGGTGGACTATAGAAGGTTGAGTAGACGTTTTATGATGGAAATGTTCTGAATTGGGCAGTTTTGTCATTGGTGCATGCATTTTGTTTCATTGTTTACTGGAAAAATATTCAAAACAATAAATTTAAAATGCCCTCTAACAACTGTACTGTATTGTACAAGGAATATAATGTAATACAGTCAGGAAGGTGTATCAAAGAGCATGTGTGTGTTTCATGTTCAAGGGGCCTATGATTTTAAAAACAGCCCAGAGTTAATCTTTATCTGCCACTGGCAAAATGTACTTTCTTTGAATGTGGGTTTAAATGCTGTTTCAATGCATGTGAGTTTCAAGGGCGGAGAAGTTTTAATGCTAAGTCTATTTTCATTGTGAGACTGCATTGCTTTGTTTAACAGATATCTTTTAGGGTTTGTGCTGTAAAATGCAAAATAAAACTTTCAAATGAAATCTAAATCATCGCATAAGTAAAGCAGTATGTACATTACAGTGTTTATGGTTAATGGGGCAAAATAACCAAGGAATGGGACGTTGGAATGGCTGCAGGGGGGGGGGGCTCCATTCAACCATGATTTTGTGAACGGGGGTAGCAAACTCAGACAGCCCCGGTTGAACTATACTCTCAGTTGTCCATATTTTTGCAGAATAAATAGATATTTGCTTCTTATTTTTGGTTTGTGCCTCAAAAAAATTGTGGTTTTCTAGCAAATCATTTAGGAATGAAGTCACTAAATGACAGACATTGAGTTTCAGACGTCATAACCTTCAGAAAAATGCATGCTAATGCAAGACCTGTTATTCTATCAACTGTCTTAAGTTTATACAAGAGCAAATTTTAGTAGTGTTTGTATGTTCCCCCAATATATTTGGCCTTGTACAGATTTCCTGCATTAAGAGGTTGAGAGGTATGTGCAAACCACTTTGTAGAATTAGGAATATCCAAACCTCTCAATTGTCCCAAATTTTGGCTCAAAATGTTGCTCTCCCCTAATAATCCCTCCTCAAAATGGCAATTTTGGAAGAAAACGTGGAGGGTTTACAATTATATATAACTGTAATGATCAGAGTTATAGATTACTTTTATTTCAGAAATGCATGTAGATGCTCTTATTTTGTTAGCTGCTCAACTTAACAGTGTTAATATTAAAAAGGTGTCCCTTTTTTGACAGGTTCCCAGCTGTATTGTGTGGCAGTTTTATATTTTTGCATCACATTTTTGGTCTGTTTTTCATAAAATTGTAGTTTTCTGGCAAATTAGTGGCACGTCATTAAAGACTGAAGTTAGAAAATAATGGCAGACATTTGAGTTTCAGATTTCATACCCTTCAGAAAATTTGTACTAATGCAAGACCTACTACTGTTCTATTATCTAAGTTAATAAGAGCAATATTTAAAAATTGTCCTTATTTTTGTGCCTGTGTCCCACTTCTAGTTCTGTGTATGGCTTTGTCCAGATTTCTTGCTCAGAGGTTGAGACGTATGAGTGTCAGAGCCATCAGTGTCAGCCAGAGACATTTCAAATTGTGGCATACTTGTTGCACCCCACTCCCCATTGTAGTGGCTCTGGATGTATTCAAGGAAAGCAAAGAGCAGTTATGCAGTGTAAGTGTGCAGAGTATTCCCCCTTCCAAGGTAGACCACAAGTAAGACCGTGGCTTTTCATCTATCCTTAATTTTGCAGAATGTTCTGGTTTTCTGTCAGATTTTTATACTGTTGATTTATGCTTCTTATTATTCTAGGAAATGCATGCTGTCACAGTGCCCTGTTTCTCTGTTTAAGTAGCAATGATTTAATGAGCATCAGGTAAGCTTGGAGATTGTATGATGCAAGTAAGCTTTAATAAGCATACTGTTAAAGAATTACCAGCATTGAAAGCCTTTTCGTTGTTGCCATGCAGAGAATATTTACATAACTGGATAATGTATAAGCCTTGGGTATTGAAATGCATATGACAGTATTTGTAATAAAAGGACAGGATTACATTATTTTCAGAAGCTCATTACATTTATTGGAGACTTGCAGTCATCTTTTGTTGGAGGCCTGCAGTCATCTTTGCAGGCTTACCCGTAAACTAAACAGAATGCCAATCTATCACGTGTGGTCCATAACTTGTGCAGGAATCCTTTAAGCAATTTATCTTGAGCTTGTTTCTTGTTTGCTGTTCATTTTTTACTTTGATCATGTCTTCCCCATGAAACAAGTAGATAGTTGTGTCAGGCAGCAGGTCTTATTTGGATAAGAAACATTTTTACAAGGGGGGTATCACAGAGATTGCTACTTTCAGCATGTTACTTGGTAATTTTATAAAGCTGAATATAAATTATAATTAGAACTGCAGTGCAAGGAGTAGTGGTTTGAGTTGAGTGCTGCTTGTTTTTTATACTTGATTTTGACTGGCATTCCAGTAATGTATTTAAAAAGTAATTTATTTTTTCATGCCTCACAATCTGTTTCCATCTTGATATTAAGTAAGTTGTCATGTAGCCAATGCATTGAAATATTTTTTTTCTTCTACACTTCATTTTGTCTTGATTGGACTCTCGTAATGACTGTTTGGCACCCAGGGCAGCATATTTAATTAAAGTTCCAGTTGTTGTAGTTTTGAGCATAGCTCCACCCCTTTCTAGTTGACCACACCCTTCCCATTGGCCCCACGCATTCAGCTGTCTCCTGCAGCCCTCCTTTAATTTGAAGTCACCAGCCGCCACTGATCTTTTCATTCACATATTGACATATGTAAAATGGCTATAACATTTGATTGCATATTATACTTTATAACATCACACAGCTCAGACAATATCCTTAAACTTTTTATTAGCGTGGTCAAAATTAGGCTAAATTATTGCTATACATCAGATCCTAATCCAAAATATCAATAGTTTAAAAGCTGAGCAATTGCAAGGGACAGCAAAATTATACAAGGAAAACATTAGCGGACTTTCTTCCTTCAAAAGACTTAAGCGTCTGAGTCTATTTTCTCTCAGTTATATAAAGGTTTAGGGTGATTCACTCAATATTTCTGACAATAATGACATTTCTTAAAATTTGATGTAGTACACTGTTGCCCTTATAAGGCCAGGTCATGGCTGAGAAGGGTCTAGTGACCATCCAACGTCCTCAGATATCAACTGGCAATGAATAAATAATCAAACAATAAAGAAGCAAACAGATAAATAGACAAATAAATAATGGTTTTAAAGCACAGTAAGAAGAAAACATGATTTATTTGTTTATTTATGTATTCTTTTTTATGGGCTTGAATAAGGCATTTAGATCTGATGTTCTACAATAAAGGGCTACCTTAAGCAAAACTCATGAAAAAATAAACATACTGTTTCCTTAAAAAATTCTGAAAAGATAGAATTTGCACATTAAAGTATTCCATGCAGTACTGATTACAGTAACCTTAAAACTAATTTTATAGTTACTATGGTGACAAATGCAATAGAATCCGATTGGCAAATTTTGTGGCTAAGCACTTGTCTGGTTCTGATATGCTTTGACTGGAGTACATTGCCAACATCTGCACAAAATATGCATGCATACTTTAGTCTGTAAATAAAAGAACAGGTAGCTGAGTCTAGAATGTTGTCTTACATCAGCATTATGGAAAATCCAAAGTCCTTTTATTTTTCCGAAATGCAATTACATGATAGGAATATGACATAGTAATAGTATAATCACTCACGTCTCCACAAAACTTGCAATATGTTTTATGATTTTTGTTGAAAGACCATTGCATAACTACTGTGAGATCAAAAATATAATTCAGTCCTAGAAAAGTTCAAAGATTTGCTTGTAACATTCCATGCAGTGTAAATGTAATGCCTCTAATGGGCAAATGATTTTATCATTGCCATAGTAAGAGCTTTCTAAATCTTCACATACCGTTTGTTAAAGAAAGAAAGAAAGAAAAAGGTGGAATGCAAATTTAAAAATGTAGAACACAAATAATATATTCATTTATTCATTCATTCATTCATTCATTCCTTTTTTACCCACTTAATCCATGTTATGGAGTGGAGCTGGAACCTATCGTAGTAGGCACACTCTGTGCAAGACAGTGAAACTAATCCCATATGGAGTGCAAGCCCACTGAAGAACACGCACAGACTAGCTGGTGACACATCATATGTTTGTACTGTTCAGGCCCTGATTTTAGGTGTCCTGAGCATGCCATCCTTCAGCTGAGATGTTAAACTGAGGCCTCATCTGCATGAGCTGGTGGTAGATTAGGTGGATTTAAAAGAACTCATGGCACTTATGAAAATCAGTAGGAGAAGTTTCCTGGTGACCTGGTCAAATTTTCACTAGTTAATATGAATACTACCTCGGGTCTCCCCTAAAAAGAGGCCACTGGCCTAGCAAGACTAACCTGGTCAACAAAGTATAAATATATAAATAAAGAGTAACATATTGCATTCATTTAGGGCATTGCAGTGCACAGCTGATATAGAATTTGTAGATTAATGGATGTCCTGTTTACTTGCAGCATCAAACTTCACTTTCCTTCACACTATATAAAATTAATTACTTGTGGCACTTTTTTC
Source organism: Protopterus annectens (assembly GCF_019279795.1). NCBI lineage: Eukaryota > Metazoa > Chordata > Ceratodontiformes > Protopteridae > Protopterus > Protopterus annectens. Next base: position 996,143,278 of record NC_056730.1, read on the forward strand.
ACCAATGTACAGGAAACAGGGCACTTGTTAGACATGCTTTCAGCACCCATCAGGTACATGAAATGCATGATGGATGGGGTTACCATAAGAGAGACACACCCCTAACATTTGTGGAGGGGGGCTCCATATTATGATGATATTTATGAATGTGACTGTAATCCACCAGACTCATGTAAGGTCCAGATATGCTATCCTTAAAAATTCCCTGTCTCTGAAGATCAGCAGCAGTGATACTGACAGTATATGACAGTGTGATAGATGTGCAGGATACAGATTCAAATTCTGGGGTATAGGCACATCATGGTATTACTTGACCTGACTAGATAGGTCACAGACAAGGTGCGACACAACTGCCAACTGTTTGTAAAGCCAGCTGAACCTCTTTTAGTGAAATACTACAGCGATGTCCCTGCATACTCAAGTAAACATCTGCTCTGCTGAATATGGGCATATGTGCTCATGAACACATCATAGTACAGTTGATAACTCCTGGCATTGTGACATAGTAACATGTTTTTCTTGCATACTCAACAAATATTCATAATGATGCCACTCAATGCCATCATGCACTAGCATGTGTGAGGCATGATGTAAGGATATCTTGTTGTTAGCCTGGGAACCCATGCCTTGCTAAGCCTAGTGGTCACCAGCCTCCAGAAGAACATGGATGTGCAAAGGCAGATCAAATAGCCCAGCAGCAAAAGGTTACCCGCCTTTGTCATTTTCCACAGGTCGAGTGCCATGGAAAGGTACTGTTTGTTCAAAATAGCCAACTATCTCAAAGATTTTGCAGTATTATCACCATTATCAGAATCCCTTGACCACCATCACTAAGTCTATTGGAGGCAGAGCATACCTGCATTTCTGTCCACTCCTCCTCTACAGATGTGGCATTTCATGTATGACCAACAACTAAGTTCTGTGTGATACTTGGCCTTTCCTCCATGTTCATGACATAGGTCATGGCAGAACTTGTCATCAAGATAGTGTTAAACGCTGTGCCCTGACTGTTACACAAAGAACAATGAATGCTGTCCAAATTATTCATGAGACAATACTAGTTGGAGTCTGATGCCATCAAATAACAGCTAGAAAATCAGCAAACAATAAGGAATATATTAATGTATCTTTTATGAAGACATAGCTAATTCTGTCTAGCTACAGCATATTTTATACACAAGGGACCTTTAAAGATATCTACACACATTATGGATACCTAAACACAGATTACCTTGTCTTAAAATGGTCCTCTACACAGACTGCATCACTCATGTCAAATATGTGCACTTTCTTCATCTGAAAGGTAAGCACCACAAGGTTCACATACCAATGTGACATGATCTGTACATGTATTTTTGCATGTTCACTATCAGATTAGTATTTGTCATGTAGTAGCCATATAAGAAATAACCTAAAATGATAGCACATGCCTGAGTGTGCAATAAGGAAGCCATCCTGTACTCCATCACTTGGATTTGTCTTTGAGGGACACTGGCACCCGAGGCTATACTAGAAACCTCCCAGTATGCATGTATGTATGTGTGTGTGTGTGGGGGGGGGTTGTATGGCAGTATTACCACTAAAATGGCAGTTGGTTGCAATGCTCATAGCCAGGTGATCTGCACAGTACATATAATGACAATGTTGTACAGTGTGGGCATGACCGTCAGCAGCAGTAACTCTGAGGAGATTGCTTTAAATAGCCTGGTAATCTGCTGCTAACTACCACCACACCTTAGCAAATGAAGGTAATACTGCCTTTTTGACTTTTCCAAGGAAAGCATTCTCCTTGGCCATGAAATGATCATGCTTCTCTCCAAAAGCAGACATCTTACTGTAAAACATCATAGAGTTCAAATGCACAAGATGTCACAAAGCAGTATAGATTAATCCTAGGATTTATTAACACTCATGTGGGCGCCGCACTATACCTACACAATGTAAGCATGTTAGCACAATGAGCAGCAGTGCTAATCACATATGTAAGCTGATCATCATGCCTACACATTTGCAAGCATCTTTCTGTGGCCAGCAACAGTGGTCATGGCCATGGAAAGTTTCTTTCAAGCACAAGAACAGCATGTAAACAAAACAGCTCACATATAGGCAATGCTCACTTACAAGCACGAACTAAAGTCCAGACATATAAGAGCAAGTACAGTGAAAGAATACAGAATGAGGGGAAGTGCAATATAATTGGTACACTAAATTTTGTTATACAGAATTATTAATGTTGAAGGGGAAATGTTTAAAGATTCATTTTTGACATAAATCCTGCAATACTGATGTAATGATAATCAATGCCCATGACAATCCTGCAGTTATGCACATAAATAAAAACAGACATGCCAATAAAGGATAAGAAAGGGGCATAAAGCCACAGAGTAACAAAGAGAAGTGAAAGTGTGATATACATGTTAATTAAAAGCTGACTTGAGATAACAGTAAGGACAGAAGATACTTAATATGATGAATGCATGGAATTCAGATATTGCATATGAGATTTATATACAGGGAGTTTATGTGTGGAAGCTGACAACACTGCTGTAGTCTTTACCTCAGCAAGTATACACAAGAACAAAAGGACCTTACATATGTAATGTTAGGTAAATCAGAAATGGACTTGCTCTTGCAAAGAAATGACTGTGGTACCAGTAGGAAAGGGGTTCATCACCTATGAACATATAATACAGAAGCAAGTGTTGTATGGTTACGTAAATGCTACATGCCAATCAAATAACAGTCAAGAAACATAGTAAAAACAAACAGTGTGCCAATTTAGACAAGAAACATACATGACAAATGACAAGAGAGAGTAGGTGAAATGTCATTAGTTTAGTTTTGTCATTGCTGATTTGCGAACAACTCTGACAAATCTTCCATATTGGGCATTGAACCTCCTGTCTATCTATTTACACAATCTAAAGAGCACTGTATTAGTCACAAGTGCCACAGAAAAAAAAATCTGACTCTTAATGAGAGACAGTGCACTTTTGTCAGGATAACCTCATCAGTGTGTTTCACAAGGAGCAGTGTACACAGTTAAATGCATTCTCTTGAGAGGAAGTGGATATAGCAAAAATAATTCTGCCTACACAAATTCTCCATGTTAAACTGCCTGTCTGTGTGATTATTCGACAGAGAGAGCACTGTATTAGCTGAAAGTGCCACAGTAGAAGTCTGACTCTTAAGAGGACAGAGACCACTTTTGTCAGGGTGACCTCATCTGTGTGTTTCACAGCCAATGTCTCTGTAAAAAGTTGTGATATGGGAAACTCTGCGCACATTGAAATGTATTTTTCCAGGGGAAGTGGATACAGCAACAAGCATTTTACACACAAACACACACATCTTAAATTGAGAGTTAAACTTCCTATTTAAATAGTTATACAATCTAAAGACCAATGCATGATTCTCAAGCATCAGAGAAGAAGTCTGACTCTTAATGGTACAGAGTACACTTTGGTCAGGATAACCTCATCATTGCATTTCACAGATGATGTTTCATCTTAAAGTAGGTTAAGAGAGCAATGTAAATAATTGAATGTGATCTTTTCAGGGAGCTGGATACATCAGCAAATGTTACACACAGTCACAAACATACATGCATACATACAAGTCTTTCATGCTGGGCATCAAACCCCCTACCTTTGCAGTCACACAATCTTGAGAGCACTATATTATTTGCAAGCACCACAGAAGAAGTCTGACTTTGAAAGGTCAAGAGTGCACTTTTGTCAGCATGACCTCATAACTGTGTTTTACACAGGCTGTGTCATCCAAAGGTGTGATAAATTAGCAGTGTGGACAATTACATGTAATCTTCTCATGGGAAGTGGATGGAACAGCAAGTGTTACACACCATCATGCACACACACAAGCTTCACGTGTTGAACATCAAACATCCCACCTATCAAGTTACACAATTTAGAGATTGCTGCATTAGTCATAAGCTCAACAGAAGACATTTGACTCTGAATGGCAGAGAGTGCACTTTTGTCAAGATGACCTCAACATTGTGCCTCCTAGAGGATGGTTCTGCAAAATTGGAATAAGTGAGGTATGATAACAGTTAAATACATTCTTCTAATATCACCAAAAAGTGTTGTAAAAGGCACTTAAAAGTCACCAATAACACGTTAGTGTTTCAGGAAAAACTCGTAGTTGAATAAAAAACTGCTTTATTGTAATCTACCATAAACGTTCCTTCATAACATAAACGCTCTTTCATAACATACGTTTTCGTCCACCCTGGACTTCATCAGATAACTTTCTCCCTCCCTTTAATGCATTTATAAACTGGCTGTTCTTGGACGTAGATAAACACAGCTGTCAGTAAAGATTCCTTTACTGACAGCTGTGTTTATCTATGTCCAAGAACAGCCGGTTTATAAATGCATTAAAGGGAGGGAGAAAGTTATCTGATGAAGTCCAGGGTGGACGAAAACGTATGTTATGAAAGAGCGTTTATGTTATGAAGGAGCGTTTATGGTGGATTACAATAAAGCAGTTTTTTATTCAACTACGAGTTTTTCCTTTCGTAGGCACTTTGAACATTCTTCTAATAGGAAGTGAATACAGCACTAAGTATCACATAGTATTACACACACACACACACACACACACACACTCACACACACACACACACACACACACACACACACACACACACACATATGCTTGCGTCTTACATGTTGGGCATGGAAACTCCTTCCTATCTCATTACACAATCTAAAAAGCATGGTTTTAGCTGCAAATGCCACAGGAGTAGTCTGACATTACCAATCTGAAATAGGACATTTGAATATTTGCAAAAAATTCATTGTTGGAAGAGATGGTACTGTGCATCACAGGTTGTACAACACATGCATATGTGTTCACAGAAAATTTTAACACAGCTATGATTGATACATGTAATGACATAATTCTCTACTGAAATATGCATGCTCTCTTTAGTATTTATTGTGTTACTGTGGGTGTACATTGTGTTACTGTGGGGGACATTGCCATGTTCCACATAATGGCATAACATACACATTGACTAGTGTACACCAGTTGATTATCACCAAACATTCCTGTGACTTCATTTCAGGATGATCACCCTTGTACTGTCTCATATTTCCACTATACGCAGTGGCAAGGCAAACATGCACGTCTTAAATATGATAGTGCACTGCAGAATGAAGGTGATAGGTTCCATGGCAATAGGTTAACAAAGCATATAACACAGTGTAAGTGTCAACACTTTAAAGCAGAAAAGTCAACATAATTCTGAATTCAATATCACCTACAGACATACAAACGTTGTGCAACATAAAACTATAATTAATTTATTTTCTCTTTTTTATTGCACTGAGCACAGCACTGCTAAGCTGAATTATGGTGCTGATGACAAAGTGCTATCATGTGCATAATCATATTTAGAAGTGTTGAATTTAGAATGGAAATTGGAATGAATCTATGTTACTCTGTGATGACTTCCATGCAATCATCTATACAATGCAGGCTTCAGAATAGTATCAGGCACATCACTATAACAGCAAAACAATGATGTGTTAAGTAAAGCTGTAGCCAACATTTACATCCACAGGGGTCAGACAACGCATCCTGAAATACTTTTTCATTATCAATATGCATTTGGACATTTACAGCATGCTGAGAAAAAAATGCACACATAAGTATTATCTAAGCACAACACATGGAAAGCTATAATTGTGATAGTTACCATGTGTCAGCAGATTTCAGATAAGAAAATGTATGTAATCATCTTCATTACACTATTGAACACCATATTCTGTACAGCCAGCTCTTTGTCTTATTCAAATGTACATCAAGCTGACTAATCATAACTAAGCACGGAGAAGCAAAGTGTGGAAAAGTAATGCAGATAAAGGCAATCAAATCCCAAGATATTGCCATAAGCTGTGTACTTTCATTTAGCCTTATTTGCAGTTGCTTCCCAGTGCCAGACATTGTGCAAATGTAGAGATGGAAGATTAATGATACTGAATGAAGAAGATACATCAAAAGGGGGCATGGAGGCAGGGACCAAGTAGATTATGACAGAAGAGGGATAATGGTGGCTCATAACTATATGTAGGCCAACAGGTACACATAAATTAGTGTACCCAAAAGAGTCAGTAACACTTAGCTAATGGTTGGATTAGAATCAGTGAAATTATTTCAAACTCTTTCTAAACATGTGAGCAATAACTCTCCATGCCACAAAGTCATTACTACTTTACAACATTAAAATTAGATAATTAGTGACAACTTAATGAAGCGACATGGGGTGAACAGAGAGATACAAAAACAGATGCAGTGAGGAATAGAAGCAATATGTTTTGTGGGACATGTAGGAACATCTGAATGGTGTTTAGTCTTACTTCATCATTAATCTGTCATGCTCTGCACAATAGGGCTTGCTATAGGTAAAAATAAGGGGTAGGAGACTGCAATAAACATGAATACCTAACCAGGATAAGGCAGACTTTATAAGTATCCCTGCTGGGGCTGCAATGTTCTAAATGTTGTTTTGCAGTATTCCAATATTGTGTTAAGCAATTATTTTATATGTAGAGAAATACAGAGGTTTGCAGTTAAATATATGATATTAATATGAAATGTCATGAAATAATAAATTGACATAAAGCTATAACAGAACCCATGGCACTATGCAAAACTCTTAATTTAATGCAATCCAGCAGCCTAAGAATTGTTAAATTAACTTTTCCGCAGTACTGTCTTTGGTCTGCCTTTACTATATATTTTCATAATATAGTGGATTTAAGCACATTTTCATGAAAATAAATGGACCACTACAGACTAAATGGAAATCATCCTATGCAGTAAAAAGTAAAACAGTGTTCACTGTCACTCAGCATTGCCAATCTCCACGCAAATGCTGAGGACAAAAAGTGGACACTTTTCGATGGGCCATTTCTGGCTGGATATGTTGTATGTGTATCTGATTTTTTGACTGTATTAAACATGTGAAAAAGGGGTTGATAGCACAGTGGTGAAAATGGGTTGGCAAGCAGAGAGTTGCACACACAGGAAAGAATACAAGACTTTGCAGGAGGATCATGGGAGATAATCTTACCTATTCACTTCTTGACAATGTAAATGTACAGTGGTACACACAATTTCATGACTTTGCAGAATTACCACACCATTGATGGGTGACAGCAGCAGAATAATGTTGTATGGTCAATTGGACCAAATAATTTCTGTCAAGGTGATACATAGGTGAACGGGTGAGATATGTATGGGGCATATATATATATATATATATATATATATATATATATATATATATATTTATAGGTTCATAGGTTCATAGGTTTATACTAGGCTATCTGCCCTAAGGCATTTATAAGCCTAGCCCAAAGTTTTGTGGCTTACGCCACCCCTTATATGAAAAAATACTGTGCCCATTAGTTTGTTGTGCCTCTGTCCAGCAGTGACACAGAGATGATTCCTGGGGTAAACCTACGATCTCCCATCCACAGGTCAAGATTTCTCTTGAACAGAGTCAGTGAGGTGCTCTGCCTCACATGGACCGGGATTTTATTCCACAGCATAGGGAGTCTCTGAGTGATAAATCTATCCCTCCAGCATGTCCTATTTATATCCGTGCTAAGGCTTAAGTCGCTTGATCTAGTGGTTTTGGTGGATTTGGATTTTTTGAGGTGGAGCATGTCCATTAATTCCGGGTTGGACATGGCCTTGTATGTCAGGCACATGTCACCTCTGAGCAGACGGTATGCGACTGAATAGAGCTGGAGTTTCTTCAATCTGGCAGCATATGACAGATTTTGGAGTCCCTTTATCCTTTTGGTGAGGAACTTTTGGGGTCTCTCCAATTGCTGCAGATGTCGGGTGAGATACATCCCGAATGGGGCATTGTACTCAATCATTGGTCTGATAAGTGAAGAGTACAGGGGAACAATGACCTCACTAGATCTGGATGTGAATCCCTTCATGATCAGGTGGGCAATGTAGAAGGTCTTTCTAACCACTTTAGCAATGTGAGTGCCAAAAGAAAGGCCACTGTCAACCTGGGTCCCCAGGTCCCTGATAACCTCTTCTGTGCTTAGTGGATTGCCACCTATACGGTAGCTTGGGGTTACCTTGTTTTTCCCAAAAGGTATGACTATACATTTTTTGGCGTTTAACTTCAGGCCATGGCTCTGGCACCAGCTATCTGTTTCCTTGAGTCCCTTCTGAAGGATATCCGTGTCCGATGCACTTTCCACTATGGCGCCCAGTTTGCAGTCATCTGCAAATTTTGTCAGCCAAAGTCCTCCCATGTTGGCCTGTACTTCTGAGAAGTAGATGCCGAACAATAGGGGGCCAAGGACCGAGCCCTGTGGGACACCACTTGTGACCAGCTTAGAGTCTGACATAGCGCCAGCAACTCTAACCCTGTGGGTTCTGTCCTTAAGCCAGTTTGCAACCCATCTTGTGACATATGGGTTTACATTTAAGCTGGTAAGTTTTTCTACAATACCCGAGTGGGGTATTGTGTCGAAAGCCTTTGCAAGGTCAAGGTAGGCTGTATGGACTGCCTTTCCCTCATCAATGGCCTTGGTGACTGTTTCAAAGAAGTCGACCAAGTTCAAAAGGCATGATCTGCCCTTGACGAAGCCAAACTGGGTCGGGTCCAATGTCTGCAAGTCCCCTATATCTTTGTTTATGAGCTCCATTATGATCCACTCCATAGCTTTGCAGACTAGACTTGTTAAGCTTATGGGGCGGTAATTACCAGGGTCCGTAGAGGCACTGCTTTTGTGGAGTGGGACCACAGTTGCCGTACACCACTCCTTGGGCATGTATCCTGTGGTAAGGCTGAGATTAAACAGCTGCTTATGTGCGGGTTTAATTCCTCATTTAGCTCATGTAGCACACAGCCGGGGACACCATCCAGTCCCATTGATGCTGTGTTTTTAGCTTTAGAGAGAGCAGCTTTCACCTGCGCATTTAAGATGTCTGGGAGGATACACTCCGCTGGGATAGTTATCTCTCCTTTAGGGGGGGAGAGGGGGGTGAAGTTTGCACTGAACCTGTCTGCCAGTATGTTGGCAATGTCTGTGGGTTCAGTGATTTTGTATCATTTTGGACTAATTCTGAGCATATCTGGGAGTTTCCACCCAGGTTCCTAACATAGCTGAAAAAGGCCTTATGATTGTCCTTTGAATCCATGGAAATTTTTCTCTCAAAATTGGCCTTAGTTGATTTTATGAGTGCTCGTATTTTTTTACTAATAATGATCAGGGGTGACTTCCCTTTTATGGATTTTGTTCTATCATGTAATAGCTTTCTCCTCTTATTGTAAAGTTTATATATATATATATATATATATATATATATATATATATATATATATATATTTTTTTTTTTTTTTTGTAGGACTGATGCCTATTTTTATTTATTTATTTTTTTGGGGGGCACAGGAATATTGGGAAGGTGCATAAGAATTAGAGAGCTAGAGGTGGTTAGGAAGCATGTGTGGACATACAGGACATATGACACAGACAGAGATGGTGATGTAGACAAAAGGTTGTAGGGCACCATGTTTAGGGATATGTAGGGTACATTAGCAGTGCATCCACATCCAGCTTGAGAACAGTGAAAATCTAGTCCTCACCCTCAGATATGGTATCACTTTCTCCTGTAGCAGCCCTCTGGTCAGTGTCATGTGTGGCATCATCTTTGCAATGTAAAGCAGGACCTTTTCAACCTTGCCAATATGTGGACTGTCTTTTATATCCTCCACCAGCCATGCCAGATCCTTCTGGGTGGCAAAATCACCACCTTTACTACTACTACTACTAATACTACTTATAATATTACTACTACTACCATTAATGCTATTACTACTACTTATACTACTGCTACTACCACTAATACTACTACTTATATTACTACTGCCACTACTACTTATACTGCTACAACTGCCACTGCTACTATTTATACTACTACTACTACTACTACTACTCCTGCTCCTGGAGAGTACTACTGCACTAGCATCCAAGGCAGAGCTAGCTGATACAGTTGGAGAAAGAAGGGCATGAATGGTGGAGGCAACACTGACAGGTGAGGTTGCGACCCCAAAATGTTGGGTGTCGATGCTGCCATCTGTTGAGGTATGGTGGCCTGAAGTGAGTGGTTGATGTACCTCTTTGTGCTGTTGATTATTAATTTTTCAGCAGCAAGTTTAGCAAACAGCTGATTGATTATAAATTATAACTCCCCCCAAAAATAAAAAAGTAAATAAAAGAAAACTGGTGGAGGGAGACAAGTGAAAGAAATAATTAGATACATGGCATGTCACAATACTATGCTTTTTCAATAAACTTGGTGTTGAAATACATCAATGAATATGATAATTAACTATTGTACACCTTTCCTGCATCTACATATGATGAAAAGGCATTTATGTGTCATAAAATAAACAAATCATACAGTTATGATATAAGAAACATCAGTCCTTATTTCCCTATGATGGATAGGAAATATGCATTCTAGTTTACTAATTGCAATTACTATAACTTAATTCTTCCTGACATGCTGCTCCTAATATTTTATAAATGTTTATCCGGTAATGACAATTGCTGTCTCTGGTTACTCACCACACATATAGTTAAGCTGCAGTTCTCATTGCCTAGTGCAAGCAGCAAGAGTATTGGGGAAGGCATTCATGCCTGAGAAGAAGGTTGAGGTATGCCTTTTCAAGTTGCTAATGACTGAAGGAATGAAGATAACATTGTGGCTTGCATTTGTAACTGAGTCATACTTACCCAGTTCCTCTCTGTGGTGAGTTAATCTTCCTGCTGCACCTCATAGTGTGCAACTATCTCCTCTGCACCTGTATAGTACACAAAGAAAAGAAAATAAATATATACAAAAGCAAAATGAGTACCTAGGTTGACTGGTTAGAACATTCATGCCATATCATAGGCAAGTTACAGTTCAGTATTTTTACACATCTGGAGGAGTTCCTAGTTCTAAATTCATCCACCCATTGGCTTAGAGGATTCTGTTTGTACTTCTTAAGGTCTCTATAGTGGTGATGACATTATTTCCCATTGCTTGCAATGCCTTTCACATTGAAGACAGTCTTAATTAAGCTATTGCAAGCCCCGGCCTTATATTGAGACCCTGTAGTATCCACTTGCAGGAGTCTGTGGCTGCACTGCAGCAGCCTATGGCAGTAGTGCTTCTCAAAGAGTGCCACAAAACTCACAGACTCCTGGATAGCCCACCTTTGTGCTCTAAATTTGGCACTATTCTCTTCCTCACCACCATAGTTGAAAAAGTCAACCTAACAAAATATGTCTGAATTAGTACCCATGCAGATTTTGAATGTTGCAGATCAGGACAAATGCTTACATCACATGCTGGATATCATTAAAGATATATGGCACATATATTTCACTGCAATGTTAAAGATAATACTGATTTGCCATTAAATCTTGTCTGTGTATGGTTCATGGAATATGCTTAGCAAGGAGTTGACAGTTATGTTACATATCCAAGAAACATGACATGTGAGGAATACAAACATAATAAAGAACTGACAAGTCCTCATGGGAAGACAGTGTGGAGAAGAGGGATGAACAACTATTGTAGGGAAAAAAGTCAGCATTCCTAATCACATCATTGTCAACAAGCACCATTCCAACAGTGTTAAAACATTCAGGAGGTATTATATAAGCATACCACTTGTTTGTGCACTTGATGATTATGTGGTCTGATCTAGGAATGTGTAAAAGGACACAGTATTTATCCTGGACAACAACATGAATAACAGCAATGGCATGCATGAAAGATAGGTAATAGCATACCACTGACAGGCTCCCGATGTTGTGAGTTTGTCTGTGTTGTACTGCAGATTCTGCAGGGGTAAAGTAAAGAGAAAGTCAACACAGTCATGTATGCAGGCAACAGAATAGTGACGTGATGACATATAAAACACAGTAACAGCGGCTGCAGATACTCGCATGATGTATTGTGCACCTGTTGGCCAGATATTTTTGTGTAGAAAAACAGAGACATTAATATCATATACCATAGGTCTGCTGCACTTTGCTGCAACCTATGAACCTGTTGTGATAACATACCTGGTCTGTCTGCATTTGCACCCATATGGCTTGTGCCTCCTGTAAATGTACCTGTAGTGTACAATGTTAGGGAAATATCAATGTGACAGTAAACAACAATGCCATGACATGAGGCTGAGGCAGTAACAGTTAGTGATCATAGTAACATTATACGGAAACACTCACTTGCCATTTCCTGCTGTTGTGCAGGACTAGAAGAACCTGTGAACATTAATGCAGATATCATTGCACATGTTGGCTGCAGTGTTCTGTCTGCACTGCAGTTGTATGGCTACACGCCATTACACTTATGTTGATCATCAACACTCTGTGTGGACCTCTCAGCACAATTCAATTCCACTGCTTAAAAACAAAAATTACAATACAATAATATGCATGCAACAGCAATATGCAATGATTTACTTTATAGTCATCCATGTTATGCAAAGTAACACATACATGTTTGGCCTGAAATTCCTGCTTCTTCCCCACCACCAAGTATGTATCACATCCCACCCACCACATGTAGAGATGGATGAAATATTGTAATCTCATCAGGGGGTCAATGATAGGCCAGCACTGGTGGCATCCCTCGATATTTCATACCAGTGTAATCTGTTGGTTGCATGGAGGATCATGTCATAGCAGCATCAGAGACAGGCCTCATAGGATCTATGGTGACATACCACTGCTTTAACCATGTTTATGAGGTCAGCATAGGCGTTATTTCTCCATTCTATATTCCCTGCCCATCCATGGAATCTTCACCCATGTTGTTGCCCAGCATCTATTATAATCTCATTCTCCTGTGCGGAGAAATTGTCACCCCATGCCTGTTTGCCTTCAGAAACACAGCGATATACACATGTTCATGTTCATGTGGAGACTCACTTATGGAGATAATTATGTGGGCAGCTTATCCCACTGTAAACACTATGCATTCCTATGCAATGTAAAATTCTATGAAACACTCACTGTGACAGATAATACTGTGATACATAAAAACATGCAACAGTGCCTGCATACATAACACTTGTAAAAGCCACACAACTTGTAACATTTCTTGAGGCTGTCTGTGGCATTCATACCCTTATAGTAGATATGAGTTGAATGTAGGTCCAAACACAACAGCTTTAACATGTCCATGCACCCAATTGGACTGAGGAGGAGACTACCCAGATTCTGACTGTCAGTGGAGCATCACATGAGAGCCAGGCCACAGAACTTCACAATGATCGACATTTGTAACTGGACTGTGAGGGAGCATCAGTGACATATGGGGATCTACCAGACTGGAATTCAGGTTTGCCACTGTTGTGATGACATGCAGCAGAGGGATACAGAGGAGCTTCAAAGGGTTATCTAGGTGTGCTGACAGCTGGAGGATACTTACAGTAAGTGTCATAATGCTACGTATACCTAAGCATTACTTCAGAATTTAGAGATATAGCTGCGTCCCAAATATATCAGAGAAATGTCTTTTATAACAATTAAGTAGCTGTTCTGACAATTATCTCATTTCTATAATTAAAAAGACATAGTGACTACTCTCCATATATGTAGGGGTTCTATTCCCATGCTGTGCATTTATTTATTAGTGTTTATAAGGATATCATTTCACGGAGCAACTATAGTCATATATCACTGCTGTCTATAGCATCTAAGTCACTGATGACTATGCCTTTCGTAGTTATCTGTTATACTACAAAAGTATCTGTCATTCTACCTGTTTATGTGTGAATAGTAACTCATAAATAGCTTCTTTATTCTGTTCCTTTTAATAAAATAAATCTTCTTATTGGAGTCCCATTTGTTTAAGCCAAGAGGAATGCCTGTCTGACTGCCTACAAATATCTTTTCATTTATCTGTTGATGGCTGTTATTTCTTTTGATTATGATGGCCAATAGTAGTTATGTGTTGATATTTCTGTATTCAGCCATTACCCGCAGGAATAGACATAAACAAATATAGTAACTCTTTGTGGGTTCATCTCCACATAGAAGAAACATAACAGTATATTATCTTTGTGTCTTTCACACATTGTCATATATTTTGCTCTACATACTTGCTTACTGATATTAATGGTTATTTTCTGCATGCTTATGAATAACTCAGTTATTCAGTGAATTTCTATGAATATATTCATAATCTATAATGTTCTGTTAACAGCAATTCTTTAAGTACAGGGTTACGTGTAATGCTTGGAACAGACTGCTATATTTTGGATAAAAAGTTTTGTGGAATATGCTATGATTTGCAAAAGTGGTATCAAGTGTGATTTTTTTCATTCATTATTAAATTCACTTCAATGACCACATCATCTTTATCTTTGGAGGGAGTCAACTAGTCAAGCTTATAGTTGAAATGCAGAAGAGGGAGATACGATTTTATATGCATTTGATTTGTGATATGCACTTTGCCAAGGAATATCTATAAATGTAGTCCTTGCACATACATTACTGTTTGATGTACAGCACCTTGTATGCCTCTGTTAACAGAAGCTATGTGATACATGACAATTTCCCACTGTCTAAGGGATGAAGGTTTGCACTTGCTGTTACTGGTTGTGACCACTGTGCTGATATGAATTCATTCTTGCACATTATTTACCTAAATGCCCAGCACATTACCTTTTTTTGTAAATCCTAAGCCATGATCCATATTAGTAACCCATCCCTGCACACTCATAACCTGAATCTTTTCACTGCTTTCCCAACACATGCTATCAAACAATCTGGGTTAGCTAGGTAGATAGGTGGCAGGGTTAGAGTGTGGACATAGCTTAGACTTGTATGTTTAAATTTCATGTCCTCCGGTCCGTTCAACATTTAAAGGATTGTGTGTGTAATGTTGCAAAATATGTATCGTGATTCTCTGATGTTCTTCAAAAGAAAAGTTTTTAGAACTTGATCTGAGCAATGTATATCCCTACTATTTGAGGACCACATCTTTCATAGTAGCTATTTTCTTTTTGTAGGTGAAAAAGACAGGACCTAAAATTGTGCCTATGCATTGAGCAGATGCACAGGCTGGAGAAGTAGTGGTGGGACAGAGATACGTTGCTTACTTTGCATGTTGTGTTAAATAAAATGTCTTATCCTTGTTATACGCCCATATTTTTTACACAACCATGTATGTTGCTTAGAATGCCAGAATACCCATCATGCATCTCTAAGGTAAGCACAATAATCACACTATAGCTGTGCTTACATGTCTCATTGAAATACAAATCTGTTTTAATATAGTTTAGTTGCAAACCATGTTTTCTGAAGATAGTTTTTGACATTTAGGCAACAACCTAAATTAAAGTTGTGTTTGTGTAACTGTCACACATAGTGCAATGTGTTCTATAGAGCTTTATCTGCTGTTTTTAATGTATGTTTAAACACATGTGTGTGGATGTGGTATCCAGTAACGGATAGCTTGCTTGCTTATTCACATACTGAGTGGGTCTTACTGTGTTGGCAGACTCTGTGGCATTCCTTTTGGTTCAACATCAGTATTGCATCTGCCTACAACACTGGTAACTGTGTTATGCATGCCATTGCACAGCCTTAACTAAACTGCTCATATTATAAGATGGATACAGTGTCTGTACATGTTCTGTTATTGCACATGCCCATAAGTATAGACAAAGTGACATAGGGAAGGTGTTGTGTGCGTGAGAAACCATTCACTAACAGCAAATCTGTTCATTATAATTATGCTAATTCTTAATGTTTGCACCATTTCATCTTGAACTGTGTTTTAAATAAGAACTTCAATGCATGGTAATACATCTTCAGTCTCATATTTTTAGAGGCAGAACTCACATGTGGATGGGATGCTAATTGACATATCTTAGAGTGCAGATGTGCACATCAGTTTCACTTTATGGTCAGCCATGATCTACATGGCAATGTGCAGTCTGATAGACATTTGCTTTTTATTGTTATGGTTTTGACTACTAATGTACATTGCATATGTTGGTACAGACGTCTATCGTCATAATGTATTTTCCCATTTCATGTGGACTGTTTTCTGCCTGTTCATTGAGTCACAGTGGGTATCTTCTGCAGATAGGTAGTATCAGGTAAGCATATGTAATTTCTGTCATGTGCTTTGGTTCATCTTGACAGAGCAGGGGACCTGTGAATGATCACTGATCAGATGTAAAAGATGAGTGCATGCCAGGCCAATGCTGGAGTCCTCAGATGATGGCAATCATGATGATGATGATGAGGAGGAGGATGATGATGAGGAAGCTGAACATGCACCTGACATCATCCCTGCTGTAACCCAGAGGAGACAATGCTAGGAACAACTGAGAGATGATTATAGGGAGCAAATCTGGGAGGTGGTGGTGACTAATGTGTTTCAAACACAGATGAGGGACATGATGGAAATTTTTTCTCATGGCTAGGGCTATGCATGACTCATTCAGGAATAAATCCTGAGAGATAATTTGCAATGTTCATCCCCATCAGTGTGATCTCTCAGGCCCCAACATATTGTCTGTGTGCACCAATTGTGTAATGCTACCAACATGCTGTTTATCATATAACTGCTTTCATTCCAAGAATTGTCTTTTACTTTCATTTCCCGTGAAAATTAAATCTAGCTTTGTCTCTACCTCATCCCCATCTACATGCATAGAAATGAAGTTGCACAGTTACAGCATTTATTTATTATTGCTAATATTACATTTTATGTTGAGCAGTAAGTAACCTATCTTTGGAATGTTCCTCAGTCACATTCATTAATACAATAATCATCTCTTTCCCATTTTAGCCATCAGAGTTATGTGAACAGTATATCTCTGAGGTTGTTGATATGTCTCCTGGAAATTTTGATTCCAGGATCTGATTCATGGAATCCAGCATTTTCCATGATACATTCAGTGTACAATTTAAATAAATAGGCTGACAATATACTGTCTTGTTAAACTCATTCTCTAAACTAGAACCAATAATTCCATTTTTAGTTCTGTCAATTCTTGTTTTACATGCAAATTCCTCAGGAGAATAAAAGAAGGTGAATTTCTTAAAGTTTGTTATTTTTCTTCAAAGTCAAAGGTTTTAGAGAAGTCAGTCAAGGAGAAGTAAATTATTTTTTTTCTGGAGCTTCTTTGCTTTCTCTGTTACCTAGCACATGCTGATAATTTGATCTCTGGTGCCTCTGCCCTATTCCAAAACCAGCTTGGGCATCTGTAAAGTCTCAGTCTGTATATCACTGGACTCTAGCATAGAGAGCCATGATCATTACTGCCATGTACAATGAGTTGATATGAACTCCCTTTAACATTTTTATTGGCGGCGTGTTGGAATATAAGCTGACCTATTTCCAATCAGTTGGCCACTGTAAAGGTCCAAATATATGCCGGCAAATTTTAAGTAACACTTAGCATTAGCTTGAAGAATTAAAAAAAAATAATCTGGAATTTTGACACTTCCTGCAGCCTTGTTATTGGCAAGTTTTTCCTTGGTCTCTTTCAAATTTACTCTTCAGGATGTCTGGCTGT
Source organism: Protopterus annectens (assembly GCF_019279795.1). Taxonomy (NCBI): domain Eukaryota; kingdom Metazoa; phylum Chordata; order Ceratodontiformes; family Protopteridae; genus Protopterus; species Protopterus annectens. The sequence goes on from NC_056730.1 coordinate 996,160,883, forward strand.
AAATCAGAGAATATATAGCTGAATGTATCAATGATGCTAGGGTCACTCTTAAATAGGTATTCTGTAGATGCCTATTACATCTTCCTAGCATCTTTTGCTTCTGATATTTCACCACCCTTGCCTTTTGTCATGTCCATTTTTACCTGGAAGGTTAATTTAATATAACCAATAATCTTGAAGAGATCCCTTCCCTTTTCCATTCTATCTTCGTCTATTTATTTGCACAGCTCTTTTAAATATGCCTCCGTATCCTTCTTGCTGCTTTCTGAATTTATGCTTTCAGCTTGACATATTTTCTCTATCGCCTTGACCTTTTCCTCTCCTTTTTTTCATCAGACACTTCTGAAGCCTCGAAAGACAGACAGACATTTTGTCTTCTTAATCTTCTTTCTGTTTGGAATATTTTTGTTGCAATCTCCTGGATAATATCATAAACAAATAGTAGCCTGTGGACATGTTTCTTCAGATGCTCTGTCCACTACATCTAGTCCCTTAAACCTATTTTTATATTCATTTGGAATATTGTTGTACTCATAGATAGCTTAAAAAGGTTTCTTGCTTTCTTTAGCTTAATTCCAAACTTTGCATAATAAATTGTTGACTATATAGAGCTCTTCCATCTCCAAATGCAAATTAAACAATCAATCTGATTTCAGCATTGACCAAGTGGTAATGTTCATGTGCAAAAAAAAAAAAAAAAACATATTTTAGACTTTTTGAAAAAGAGAGTTTGCTATGAACAGTGAATTACATTGTCAGAATTCTTCTAAACTATTTCCCACGTCATGTTGCACTTCAAAATTCCATACTTGCCCATTATTATAGCTGTACTTTAACTGCCAGCTTTATTAATATGGTCATGTATGTTGAATGCAATATCTTTTTGATGCTATTTCCAAAAGGTGGTCTCATCTTTGATATCTGTAGTTGGAACATAAACTTTAAATCTGTATCAATGTAACACTGAATGTTTTGCCTTGATGTCAGATGAGAACATTCTGTCATTTTTGGGATACATCTGAACATTGTTTTTGACACCTTTAATTACAATGAAAGTAAATTCATTCCTTTTTGCAAGATTATGATTCTCAGTAGAAGAAGTGATGATTACATGATGCAAAAATGACACTTTCTAGTCCAGTTTAGTTCACTAGTTACCAAGATGTTATCATTTATTATTGTCACCTCATCCTTAACTGCATCAACTTTATCTTGGTTTATAGCTTTTATATTCCAACTAACTATGGTGTATAACACATTGTAACACTGGATTTTCAATTCATATACAAGAATCTCAGGAGATACACCCTTTTGGCTTTAATCCATCTGGGTCATAAACTATAGCAATACTTTTGACTATCCTCTGCTCCTCCCCATTAATATGCAGTACTCCTACAGATCTGAGGTTGTTATCTTTCATTGTCAGTTTGATTTTGTCCACAGGGTTATCTTTGTAATGTTACTGGAGAAGATTGCCATTACTCTGCCCAGTTGACCATATTTCATCTGAGCTCTCTGCCATAACCTTCCTATCTGTGGTGACCAATACAGTGTAGATCACAGCCTTAATGAGATACACAAACCTCTTCACCATGACAAGGTAGTAGCCACTTATACTCACCCAATTATATACAGATAGATTCCTTTCATTATGGTTCCTTTTATAACTCTATACATTATTTTTGAAAAAGCTTGTTTAATAAATGATTCTGCAGATGTGTATTGTCATAGCAAATTTTTTACTTCGCACTTTTGTTGAAAATAGAAAATAGAAAAAAAAACATGGAGTTTAGCCTGATGTAACATCAGACAGGGTGACTTCAAACAGTCCCATACTTATAACAGCATTAATTATATAGAAGAGAGATTTTTACAGTAATTCATTAGTACATCAGCAGCATCCCCTGCAGATCCAGAGGAGGATACTGCATCTCTGGATAAAGACTGTGGAAACATTGACCGAGGGCTGGAGGGAATATACTTTTTTCAATAATGTTTTCAGTATCTTATGAAGTGAGGAATGATCAGAAGCCTTTGGAGTGTGAAAGAATTCTTCAATCATGTCAGAATGGGTAAGATTCACTGCACAACTCTAATTTATTTGACATTTGTTTGCCAATAAAGTCTGACTTGGACAGAAAGTTTCAATTTTCATCAGAGGCCCCTCTTCTAATTTTCATAGGCCTGTGAATTTTATAGACTGGGTAATGTGGATATTGTCAGGATGGTGTTCCTGTATGCAGGGGCAATGATATATATATATATATATATATATATATATATATATATATATATATATATATACATATATTTATACATATGTAGATGAGCAGAAGGTATAAGATACTGATGACTGACAGGAGAGGTGGTGGGATATATCAACAACCATTGGCAATAAGAAAATGATGGTAGAGTATAGATTCTGAACACTGAAAGGTCGTATGGACAAAGCCCATGGATGCTGACCACCACACAGAAGAGTGAACAGATGCAGTGCATTCTAATCACTGATAGAGTACAGTGGGTGTTAAACATGCCACTGCTGTCTGTCAAACTGATGGTAGTACAATGGGGATTCTGGGAAGAATGAAAATGCCAATCACTAATACTGAGGTGGGCCACTAATGAACTATGTGAGTGAGGAAGTAAACTGAATTGATGTGGCATGTAGCTGCTGCCATTATACAAGCTATTGTTAGAGCAAATGTTGACTGATGACAAACTAGGAAGATTGGCGAGTGTTGTAGATGTCCTGTAGATCAGCTTCTTTCTAATATATTCTACGAGATTCTTCTCTAGTAGCAGTTAGTTCTGAGAATTCTATACCACTATTTGCTTTATATGCTTAAGGACACTTTTCAATTCCCCTTTATGTAATGTTAGGATACATATATTTAAGCCACCTAAAGGGACCCTTGAAATAAGATTTCCCACAATGACTTTTTTGCCCAGAACAAACCTGTAGTTTTGGGTTTGTAAAGCAGCTTATGAATAAAAATATCTTTCATTAGAATGGCAGCCTTGTTTACGTATTTTAGGGAAAAAATGCTGGGCCAGTTTCCAGCAGAGATGCTCTCATTGTAGCTCTGCTTTGATTCAAAAAAAGTTGCTCTCAGGGTAAGTTACTTACTTCAGTAGGATTATCTATAAACAAGCTTACTAGGGGGACCAGATTCCAAAACACCTGCTCTCAACCTGGTCCCTTACATTTAGAGCAAGTCTTTTGGAATTGGATCTGCTGTTTTTATATGTCTTGGTGTACTAACTATCAACTATTATTTCAATGTTTATAGTAGAATTTCTGGACTTGGATTTAATTTCACCATAAAATCAACAATTGTTTTTTTTTTCTAATATTAAAAAAAGAATGCTCAACATTATTCTTGTTCTCCCTGAAATTATTCTGGAGGAGGATAACAGTTTAACCTGAAATCTAGATGATTTGTGAACATTAGTTAATGTTGTTGTGATGTCTAAATCTCATGCATGAAAGAGATGATGATGACTGGATATTTTGACCCCTATGTTTTATTTTTACAATAGTAATAGCTTACGTAGCCAATGACGTCATCAAGATATGAAGAACATGCTTATGTTTCACTGTTATGCTTCAGTATTGAGCATTAATTTTTAACACACCGACATGCTATTACTTCATGTCTCCATAAAAAATTATCTTGTTAGACAGTCCTATTGCGTTTAAAGTTACTACAGAATCCACTTGTATTGGTAACTGCCAACATGGTTTATTTCTGTATCTTTTTGACAGTTGAATATTGCTCATCAACAAAATGAACTGTGCACCATAAATATCTTCCCTGAATGTTTTACAGCAGTGTGAGGCAGGGCAGTTTATCTTGCCTGTAATTGCAAGATTACATGCCAGTTGCTTTATGCTCACTGTAAATTAATTGTTTTGTCTCTCACCTCAGTAAATACTGCTGTTTAAATCTAGTTATTCAATCAACTGCACATTTTTATTATAATGACTTAGAAGCATTATTGTTAACTGAAATTCAGTTATACTTTAAAATGTTTATTATGCATGCATGCACTTCATGTCTTCTTATTCTGCACAGTATAATTATTGTGTTTTCAACCAAAACAAATTAAATATATATATATATATATATATATATATATATATATATATATATATATATATATATATATATATATCTACATCTATGTATCTATATATATTATATACACTTACATACATATAGTTTGTTATTAGGGTAAGAAAGCAGAAGCATATTAAATGTTGAAACTATACCAATAATGCAAACTTTGATGTCAATTGATAATAAAATTAACTCTAAAATAATTATCTTAAGGGAAGAGTACAGTAGTAGGATGACTTCTTGAGTCTTGAACTATTGCTATGTAGATTAATTGGATGAGATAAGAGGTTTTCCTAACTGTGGTAAAAGCATGATGACCAAATGATAGACAGTGTTGTCTACCTCATTTATAACATATATGGTAGGAGCAGCTTTTTTGCCAAAACAGGTGAATGCTTAGATTACATTTATAAGTGCACACTAGACATTTCTCATGTTATTATTTCTGAAATTGAACATTGTAATTTAGTCTTTACTAATTCATACTTGGTGCAAGAAACATCTATGAACCCAATTTAAGTTTAAACCCATCCCCAGGATTGAATAAACTCTGTGTAGGTTCAGTGCAAAGCCTACACAGAGTTTACATGTGCGCGGTGAACAGCAGAGAGCACCACTGTGTAATGAATATTCATGCCTTGCGCTTTGTCTAAGAGAGGTTTCATAATTGGCAACAGTGTTGTTGGCCAAAAAACTGTGTAAGCAAATGCAGATAGTAATTCTGGTTAAAGAAGAGAATTTACAGTCCATGGCTTTGCATGGAATGCCACAATGATCACCAGGGCTTCACAGATAGCTCTCAATCTGTTAGTTCAACACATCTGCACAAACACCTACATAATGCAAGAACAATTAACCAGAAATAGGGACATGTTTGACAAAGATGCCACATACAAATGTGGTAGAATGAAATTCAAGCATACCTCTCAACCTCTTAGAGCCAAAAATGTGGACAAAGCCATAAATAATGGGGGAGACAAATGGCCAAAAATAGGGACAGATTTTAATATTACTCTTACAAACCTAGAAAGTTAATAGAATAATAAGTTGTACAGTAGCATGAATTTTCTGAACAGCATGAACTTTGAAACTCAAATGTCTGTCATTATTTTCTGACTTTAGTCCTCAATGAAATGCCAATGCTTTGCCAAAAAAAACAAAATATTATGAAGAAAAGATCAAAAATATAAGACAAAAAAATGGACCATTATGTGCAAATCAGGACAGTTGAGAGGTATGAACTCAAATATATGTAATATTGAGTCACATCAGTCTTGAAAACATCCCAACAATATAGCAGAAAGCCACAAATTTGATAAGGAACACATCTGGACATCCTGGGAATATCTGGACAGTTGAGAGGTATGAATATGAAGTTTTTGGTCCAAACACAGTACAGGACAGTGTATCTACAGTACAGTGTATTGTGATACCCATTCCTGGTATTCTATATTGAAGCTGTGTAAATAATCTGTAATGAGATGTGGACTGCCATGTAAAATGAGCACTCAGGGGAAGTGTGTGTATTGAATAGGGACACTCAGATGAATTGTAGGAATGAGCACAGGGAAAGAAGACAGGTGAAATAACCTAATATACAGCAGATGAGGGCATGTCAGTGGAAGATGGTTGTAGCAGCAACACCAATCACTTATCTACATGGTACAGTAAGGACTATACTGTGAAAATGTGTTTTATGTGACTGTCACACAAGG
>NC_056730.1:996171721-996189221 GCF_019279795.1 Protopterus annectens
AATACTGTTGACAGAGTATGCATGTAACTTGAGTGGTTGCTGAGATTTTGTAAGTTGTTTACAAAATATTACAGACTTTCTAGTTAGCATGCTTTCTGTGACTTAAAAAATCCATTTTAATATGTATAACCTAAAGAATACTATAACTATAAAGACAGTAAACTCTTAAGCAAACACTATCTATAATTTCTTTAGTAACATCTATGGCTCCAGTGATATGTATATTTGCTTGAAATGTGGGAACATAATTTGATTCTATCAAAAAGCTTAAGCTCTACCTATTGGAAGCTAGAGTGCTAGCTTCCAGAGCTGCATTGGAGATAATGAATTTATTTTATTTATTTAATTTAACATTTGTTGACCAGGAAAGTCTGACTAGGGTCAAGCCTATTTTCATCAAAAGCCCGGGGAAAAACTCTCCAGATACATGTCTTTGGAATGTTGGAAGAAACCTGAGTACATGGAGAAAACCCACACGGACGCCAGGAGGACATGCAACTCCACACAGAAGGCACCCCAGCCGAGAATCGAACTGGATCTTATTGCTATAAGCAACAACATTAACCACTGCACCACTGCACTGACAATTACTCAGTCACTGGCCAAATGCATTTTATTTGAATGTGAGTTTGAATGCCATTTCAAGGGCAAACAAACTTACTGTTCATGTCAGTGATTGTGCTATAAAATTTGAAATAAACATTTTAAAGATCATTAATCATTGTAGAAATAAAGAAGAGAATATTATGCACACTGACAGGTTTGAATGGTGTTTATGATAATTGGGGAGAAATACCCAATTAATGGGACACTGGAATGGCTAGGGGAGCTGCCTCGGAGACTTGCTATGGAGGAACCCTTTTCTATTACCCTGCCTAGGGCCCCATTTGACCATGATCTGGCTCTAGCAGTAATTACAATATATTATATATACCAAATTTGTTACTGCATGTGTGTAATTTGGTAATGTGTGCCATACTGCAACAGCAAAATAACATCACATATGAAATGGTATATTTAGAATAAATTATCAGAAAAGCATGACAGCAATATGCAATACCAGCACAATTGTCCCCATACTGTAAATGATTGGGTATGGAAAACACCATAATGGCAGCATTACATAAGTAGATTACAAGGAGAATGTTTACAGTCTTGAGGGGTCATCCTGATAGGGTTGAACACCACAAAAGATCTCTCTTCTATGATCCTGGAAGGAGTTGTTTATGGCTCATGCCATGTCCTGGAAGAAGTTGTCACTCTGGTTCCTCATCTATATCTGGAACACATGTGTCATCACCTCATGGATCTAGTCTAGAAAAGAATCACCCTGGTGTAGTGGTGGATATTTCCTATGGTGAGTAGCAGGAACAATGTCTCCTGAAGGTGCCAGTCATCATTATAAACCCTATCATGGTTATCATCCTGGTTCTCAGAGTCAGAATTGCATAACAGTGGTCTGGCATGTGGTAGTCTTCTGCATATGACAGGAGAACCACCATGGGTTTTGCACTCTGTCAAGGTTCAACACAGGAAAAAACATTATACATACAAAATACTTGTTTCCCCAAAAGCAACAGGTACATAATATGTCATACAAACTGATACAATCTACATGCTGTAACTTTTCTATATGTGATATTACAGTATTGTATGACTTTATGCAACTGTGACACCATATGCAATGAAAGTTATGAATTCAGTCAATAACAATGCACAAAATAGAGTAACATATATCAGTCATGTGCAAAACAGGTCTGTCATAAAATACAATCAGATGTACACCTACACAATGTTAACGACAGCAAATGATATGCCATTAAGAAGATCATAACATATGAGACAGGACATGTGACATGTTTGCTCAAGTTATATCAATATATTCTAATGATATCAAGTGTACTGTCACAATTATGCAACATTCCCAATGTTCTATTATGCATATATTGATGATAAGAATAGAAGGCCATGTGTGGGCCACTGAATACATCATACAGAGTCAGCATGTTATTGCAATACATTAGATGGCATGTAATACACAGTTTGTCAGACAAGATTCTGTTATTTCTTGTACATTTTCAGACATACCAACCTTTAATATGCAAGCAACATTTACATGTGCACAACTAGCAGCCATATATATCATGAGATGTCAAAACAAAGATGCGATGAAATTGTGGCATGCAACACTCACTTGGCTACCTATTCTAAAAGAATTGTATACTGTAAGTTCATAATGACATTGATACCATATATTTTGAAATGGAGACCCTGACATAATCAAGTCAACATATAGGCCTTACAACAATGTCAATCACAAACTCTGACAGAAAAACCTTATATCCACAGGCCACTATTTGTTACTCATTATGTGCCTCATACATTTATGTAACGCTGTCAATATGCCAATTATTTTTCCAGTATAATGCATTTTTATGTGCATTCCATGAATAAAACATGCTTATTTTAAATATATTGCAAGAAGAACAAGTAGTGATACACTTAAATTGCATATACAAATGAGATGAGCAATGCAACATGGTTAATGGCTGAAACTGCAACACCATATAATTGGAATGGAATAGAAAAGCTTGGAACAACTCATCAATCACAACTACAGCAACAACATGTGACATCTAGAATTTTAGTGCATGATACACACACAGTACTGTTCCTCAACAAATGTATCGTTGTCCCTACTTGTGTTTCTATTATGTTTATATATGCATCTGCACAAATAAAACATTGCAATGATGATCATTATTATGCTATGCAACAATCAGACATAACAAAAAACATGAGAGAGTGTTAGCAAATAATGATAGAAAACAGTATGTAATTTTATTTTAAACCAACCATCACAGGACAGTTATACAGCATTGCAAGACATGCGGAATTCAAATGCATGACATAAAATTCCTGCCAACAGCATTCAGAATATTGAGACAGCAGACACCCATTCAATAACAGGAAAGACAGACTATGCATAACAAAAAGTTTACCATCACCTACTGTTCAAATAGGAATAGCACAATCAATTGATATGTAAACCATGCAAGATAAAACACTATGGCAGTTAAACAGAGATGTCTGTCATTTAGGTTGTGTTGATCAATGTGTGTGTCTGTACCTTTAAGTAAAGTGTATAAATATCCAATATTATCCAATATTATCCAAGTGTATAAATACTGAACATGTGAGAGCCTGACTGCTATTTTGTAGTAAGCTGTTGAGATGTAAGCATGTATGTATGTAAGGTCTGTCTGTTAATCAGTTTGTTTATATTTTATGATGCTGCTATCCATCCTGGTATGTCTCTATGTATTAAAGCATCTAAACAAAATACCCTACCTGCTTATCTTCTATGTTAGAGAGGGACAAGTGACATGGTGTCAAAAGTGGCATTTCTAAAGGGCATGGTGTCTGAAATGGCATTACTAAAGGGACATGATGTTAGAAGAAGAATGGCCAAAATGATTTGTTGCCAGAAAGAGTTCCAGTTTCTTCCACTTGAGTTCGAGGGGCACCCAGTTGGCACTGGAGGAATATACAGTAGTAAATCATCCCTACTACACACACAATTCATAAAACAGGTCAGAAAACAAATTTCAGGTATAAAACTTTGCTTAAAGCTATTTCCTATTTGCAAAATATAAAACGAGGTATACAGAATGCTCTAAACAATATTCACATAAATCAATATGTCCGATATTGATAAAAAAATATTCAAATTACTACAGAAAATGTTTGAAATAAAGTCCAAATTGCATAAAATGAATCAAAATAAGAGGAAACATCAGCATTTTTGCTAAGCACATGTTTTTCATATTAATTAAAGATATCCGAGTTATCAGAAGTGTATAAAGTGCTTGCATGTTTGTGCAGTATTACAGTACATTTATTTCACATGATACATCCATTTCAGAGCATATTTTGCAAAGTACAGTACTTTGAAGAATTCATTGTCCATTTGAATGTTATTACAAGCTCAGAGAACAGTTTGTTTGTACATAATTACAAGGGGCCATATTTTCTGTATGTTTGTGCATACTTTGTGGGCATGGCAAATGGATTTCGAAAACCCAGTCCACTTGTGTTTGGCAATAATGTTGCAGAGAAATGGAGAGTGAGCAAGAGTATGGCATTTTCATACAGGCTGCATTTTCTGATAAAGATGACCATACAAAGGCATTTATTTTGCTTAATTTAGCTAGGTCAGAAGCCATAGAAAAGGAGCGTTCAGTTATGTATGCACCTTCTATCTATGCAGGAGAGAAAACCATCATATTGTTGTACTGGCTGAGTCAAGGGAGGACCCTGAGTGCTTAAAATGTAAATTTAGAGAAATGTGTAACCCCCAGAGAAATGTTACAATGGAAAGACACTTATTTTACATGAAGATCAAAAGCCTGGTGAAACTTTTCAGCATATATAACTAACTTTAGAAATAAAGCTAAAAAGTGCAGAATTGGTGATTTAAGAGATAAAGTTGATAAAAGACAGACTTGTGTTTGGTATTAAAGATGATGCTGTAGGAATGATTTTGCTTTATGACAGTGATTTAACTTTGGATAAAGCCATTGATATTTGTCAGATATATGAGCTCACAGAAAAGCACACAAATATGCTTATAAATGAGAATAGCTCTAGAAGGCATAGTGATAAAGTTTGTATTGATAGTATGCAGCACGTGGTTAAAATAAACAGGCCCATGTACATGGCAGCAACTGTAGCCCCTGCAGCACTCATTGGTAAACTCCAGAACATTCCAACAGTTTCAGAGTTCGTACAGTCTCAGTGAAGCAAAAGAATGAGTCAGCAAACTCAAAGCATGGGCCCCAACCTAGTTTCATTGCCAACTGTTGTAATTATGGTGGAAATCATGAATCTAAAAGTGAAAAATTTTTATTTAGCTTTTGGTTAGCAATGCCACAAATGCAATTAATGGAATAATTTCAGGGGGGTTTGTAAAACAAAAGGCCCGCATTCTTTTATTAAAAGGGAACATTCTAAGAAACAAGTTGATCAATTAGAGAGCTGCAACCCTACTCTTTATGTTGACGTTGTGTTAGTGCTTTATAAAACAGTCAATGCAGTAGATTTAAGGGCAACGAATTAAGTATTGTGTACTGTTCTGATAAATGGAAAACTCATAGAACTCAAAGTTGACACAGGTTCCAAGTGAATCCTGTCAGCAGAAGCATTTGTTAGAGTCTGTCATAGTGAAAGGCTTGCTTTGGCAAAGAGTGCTAAGCTTGTTGCTTATAGTATTGAAGAAATTCAGACTGAAGGTTTAGTAGTGCTTTCATGTTACTCTGCTGGGAGATGTTATGACTTGTTATTGTATGTGGTCAAAAGGCATGTCCAATCATTATTAGGGCTCAGAGTCAGTTTGAAAATGTGTCTGGTTTCATTTAATAAAGAAGTCTACCATGTTAACTTGAAAGACCACTACTCTAATTTTGCCCACTACATTTTTTCTGTCTATGTTGATCTTTTTGAAGACAAACTAGGGAAGCTTCCAATTGTGTACTCCATAAATTTAGAGCCAGATGTCAGTCCAGTTATCAGGCCAGCTTAAAAAGTTTCAATAGCTACGCAAGACAGAGTCAAAGCCGAGCTAGATAAAATGGTGCGACAAGGTGTGATTTGTCCAGTAGATGTACCTACTGAATGGATATCTTCCATGGTGGTAGCTCATAAGAAAAACTTAGATAATATCAGAATACTTATTGATCCATGAGCATTGAACAAAGCACTAGAAAGACCTCATCATCCAATGTGCAAAGTTGAATTAGTTGCAGTTCTGATGCCAAATGCTACTGTTTTTTCTGTCTTATTTGCATATAGTTCATATTGGGAAATTCAGCTTGACAAGAAATCCTAATTGCTAACTACTTTCAGTTCTCAATTTGGAAGGTACAGATTTTTGAGAATGCCATTTGGAATAAATTCTGCAAGTGAAGTCTTTCAACGTGCAATGCAACAATTTTTTTCTGAGTATCCTTGTGGTATTATAGTAGCTGACATACTAGTAGGAGATCATGGTGAAGCTCAGCATGAAAGAAACCTCAGAAAAGTTCAGTAAAGAGCACATCAAGTGAATCTGAAGCTCAATCCAAGAAAAAAAATTCAGGTTACCAGAGGTTAATTATGTTGGTCATTTATTTACTAGTTCAGGCCTACGACCAGACTCAGACTCAAAGCAAACAGCCATTCTAAAGATGCTAGCTCCAGTCAATGTTCATGCTCTGCAATGTTTTCTTGCCATGGTTAACTATCTAGGCAAGTTCATTCCAGACTTGAGCCAACTTTCCGTACCACATAGAGAGCTGACATGTAAAGATGTATCCTGGTCTTGGTTAGAGTAACACCAAAGAGCATTTGATTTTCTGAAACAGAGAATTGCTAGTCCACCAAATCTCAGCTACTGTGATGTTCACAAGTTAGTTACTCTTTCCTGTGATGCTTCAAAATTTGGTCTTGGTACAGTCATTCTACAAGAGGATCAGCCTGTTGCCTATGCATCAAGAACTCTTACCCAAACTCAAATGCAGTATGCTCAGATAGAGAAAGAGCTTTTGGTAATTGTGTTTGAATGTTTGAAAGTTCCATGATTATGTTTATGATAGACCTATCCAGATCAAAACAGACCACCAGCCTCTAGTCACTATCTTGAGAAAGCGTACGCATTCAACTCCAGCCAGATTGCAATGCATGATGCGAGATTGCAGAAGTATAATTTCACTCTTGTCTACAAGATTGGCAAACTTCTTTATCTTGCTGATACGTTATCCAGATCATCCAGAAACACCATAGAACAGCAAGAGAATGAGAACCTTGATCTTGAAGTCATGGAATGAGAAATTTTTCTTCCACATGTCTTGATGTGCTATGAGATCACACAGTCACAGATCCAGTTTTACAGAGGCTCAACCACTTTATCAGTCAGGGATTGCCATCATAGCAATCTAGTTTACCTTAAGAAGTGCAACTTTATTTTCCATACAGAGATGAGATTTTGGCTGACAAGGGTATCATTATGAAAGGTTCAAAGGTAATTGTTCCAAAGTCCTTGCAGCAAAAGTACATTACTATCTTGCATTGTGGTCACCCAGGAACCAACTCTACCAAAAGAAGGGCGAGAGGACCAGTATTTTGGCCTACTATGTCACAAGACATTGAGAGAGTACTTTTATCTTGTTCCCTGTATAAAAGTACTAAGCCACATCAGCAGAAGGAACCACTTTAGCTAAACCAGATTCCTGAACTACCTTGGTCGACAGTAGCCACTGACATTTTTAAGTGGTATGGTCAACATTACTTGGTGTTAGTAAACTCTTATTCCAACTGGTTCGAGACTGACTTACTTCCCAATCTAGCATCCAGTACTGTTATTACTAAGATGAAGCATCAATTTTGAAGTCCATGGTAGTCCGCACAAAGTTATTTCTGACAAGTTGCATGCACTTTACAAGCCAAGAGTTCAAAAGATTTGCTGAAGAATGGGACTTTACTCATGCAATGAATAGCCCATTGTATTCCACGTAAAATTGTTTGGCAATACATGTGGTTCAAAGTGGAAAACAGTTACTATTGAAGTCAAAATGAGACAAAAGTGATGCTTTCTTGAAACTCTGAAACATTCTTCATGATAAACATCATGGTTCACCTGCCCATAGACTTCTGTCGAGACAAACAGAACGACATTACCAATCGGTAGTCAATTGTTGGTTCCATGTGTCAAGAACAACAGGTCAGTGAAAACCAAACTGTTGAAGAAGCGTTTAACCCAGAAGTCTTACTATGATAAGACAAACAAACCGCTTAATCCATTACAAAAAGGAGAAGTGATAAGGATGCAAACATCCAAAGGTTATGATCGGATTGGCGTCATGAAGAACATTTGCCCACAGCCAGATCTTACATTGTGAAATCACAAGGAGTAGAGTTTAGGTGGAATCAGAAACATTTGATGCCAGTGTCTGAGCCTATACCACAGCCTGTAGAAAGAGTCTTTACCTCAGAGTGAGATGTCCAGTGTTCCAGTTCCAGAGGAAGTTTCAGAGAATATTCCCATTCCTGTGATGAATCCAGAAGTCCCTGATATGAGTTGTTCATCAAAGACTGTCCCTGCTGCTAAATTCAGTCAAGATTGTTATGTTACCAGATCTGGTCATATCTCCAGACCATGTAATAGATACACTGCAATGTGGACATAAACATTGTGTTTGTTTCTAATGTCTGTAATAATGCATGTCTAACTGTAATATTGTTTTTACTAAGGGCGATCTTTTTAAGAGGGAGAATGTAGATCAAATGTGTGTACATGTACCTTTGAGAAGCTATCCAAGGGCTTGCACAAGTGTATAAATACTGAGCATGTGTGAGCCTGGCTGCCATTTTGTAGTAAACTGTTGAGATGTAAGTATGTATGTATGTATGTAAGGTCTGTCTGTTAACCAGTATGTTTATATTTTATGATGCTGCTATCCATCCTGGTGTGTTTCCATGTATTAAAGCATCTAAACAAAATACACTACCTGCTTGTCTTCTATGTTAGAGAGGGACGAGTGACAGGTTGTGACAACAAAAATAGCATAAACTGCCGTTATCAAAAATACTCCTCTTATAACTCCAAGGTCATTTAACGTAAATGTATACTGTTATTCAAAGTAAATCAATGGCTATTGCACTTACCTTGCAGATGCATTGTGGGTAGTCTGTCATTAATATCAGTATGCCTAAAAGTGAAATTAATACATCTTTAAACTTGAAGTTTTAACTATTTTGTTAGTCTTTCTGAGGAAATAAATGCTGACAGTGATAAAGTTATAGCACATCCCTCCCTACCTCTACTGCTCTTACAGCCTATGCATGCAGTCTATGCACACAGAATGATTACGGGCATGATCTTCATCACCTGCAATCAGTAAAACATGATGTATTACTGCCATGAAAGGATTGTGTCAGGTCAATATGATTGCTATGTACAACAACAATACAGTGAAAAAATAGTGAACATCACATGTCACCAAGCTTTAACATGAAATACATTTCACATTTAGTAATTGCTATGTCATCTTAATTCTCCACATTCATGAGCATTAATGTATATAAACAGGAGTGACGGAGATTCAAACCTACAAGCATACTATTTGCTTGCTCTCCAAATCTGATTCCTGCCTGCTTTGCTAATCTATCTTGACTGTGACTATATGGATTTATGGAAGTTAAAAAAATCAACTGTATGAATATGCAGGGAAGAATTAAACACAATGTGAATTTGTGTTTCTAAATTACAAGATAAGTAAAAGAATAGTATAACTGCTGCCATGTGCTGTGCATTTGAACCACAACAGTATGCAATGATGAGTATACGTCAGCACATTCTCACAGCAATAACAAACAGCTATAACATGTCAGAGCTCCAAGTGTCATACATTGCAATAAAACATGAGACTGCACTTGAAAGACATAACTGTTCATCTGGTATTTAATACAGCAACATGTTGTTTAGGTAGGAGTGTAGTCAATGTTAAATAATAATGGATTATAAGACATTATTGTACAATTCAAAATGTAAAGGTATCATATGTATGCATTATGCAGCATCTACTCATGCAGCCTTATTGACATAGGTATGATGTTTCTAAAAACTTTGCAGATAACAGAGATCTTTGTAGTCACCTATGACGTAAGTGCTATAGGCATAAATACACAACATAAATACTAGATGTGTAAGAAGCTGTACTTTGTAACTTAGCAAACTAGTATCACCCATATCTGTTTTAAATAGAAAACATGTAACTGGCAAATATCATTTAAAATAGTCTACACTATGATTCAAATCCACACAAGCCCATGAAGCATTCACATTGGTCCAAGTACTTAATGTTTTCAGTTAGTGGACAGCACACTACCTTTAATGTCGTAGAACTGTATGAAATGATAGTGAAATAAACATGTATCCACTTTATATCATTAGTATGTGTCAGCATACTGAATATAACTGTCATATTTTGCAAAAATAAGCATCAGATGGTACTTTTCAAAATGAGTAAGACAAGGCAGTAATGGCATTGGTGCACAACCATGTGATTCAATAACACATCTCCACATATAGTCATAAACCTATAGGCACAAGGCAGCATAAGGTTTACAGATCCACACTTCTAGTAATTAAATTTTCTTTTACAAACAGCAACATATTTCAACCATGCTAACCAGAAGTGTTCTTACATTCATGAACATGATTAGAACAAATATGGATGTTACAATAATGTAGCTTCTATAATGTAGAGCGTAGTGATGTATGTATCACTCAGCATTCACACACATGCATAAGTATAGTGTGTCATGCATCTAGAAGTGTTCTGGATAACAGAAAAATACATAGTCATCCAAAGCCTAAGTATCATAGGTATCAGTGAACCATAGCCATGCTACATGTGTAAAAAACTGTACAGTATAAGTTGCCAATCATAGATCTTCCATATGTGATGTTCAATATTACCTACATAACCACCAATATTTTCAAAAATACCCTACATTTGGATTTGTACCCACAGCTAGAAGATCAGCAGTGACTTTGCATCATTGCTTAACCATTTGAACTAAAGGACTTAACAGCTCATTACTTATTCTAAAAGCAGAATATATGGAATATCAGTAAGAGTTATATATGTGATATCCATATGAATGTACAGTCATAATCAAGGTTCATTCAAAATGTTTATACTGGCCAAATATAATTGTGGATAAGCTCAGAATGTGCCAGTACACTAATAGTAACTACATTTGCATTACTATTATCACTATAGATAACCATAAAATGCGCTTGAAACAGTTACAGAAAAAATATGCTTCTTCTTCTTCTTCTTCTTCTTCTTCTTCTTCTTTTGGCTGCTTCCATTAGGGGTCGCCACAGCAGATCAACTGTTTCCATTTCTTCCTGTCCTCTGCATCTTGCTCTGTCACAACAACCACCTGCATGTCCTCTCTCACCACATCCATAAACCTTATCTTAGGCCTCCCTCTTTTCCTGTTACTTGGCAGCTTCATCCTTAGCATCTTTTTCCCAATATACTCGGCATCCATCCTCAGCACATGTCCAAACCAATGTAATCTTGCCTCTCTGGCTTTGTCTCCAAACCTTGAAACCTGGGCTGATCCTCTAATATACTTATTCCTAATCCTGTCCATCCTTGTCACACCCAGTGCAAAACTTAACATCTTCAACTCTGCCACGTCAAGCTCTGACACCTGCCTTTTTGTGAATGTCACTGTCTCCAACCCATATAACATAGCTGGTCTCACTACCCTCTTGTAGACCTTCCCTTTCACTCTTACTGGTACGTGTCTGTCAAAAATTACTCCTGAAACTCTTCTCCACCCACTCCATCCTGCCTGTACTTTCTTCTTCACCTCTCTTCCACACTCACCATTACTCTGAACTGTTGATCCCAAGTACTTAAACTCATCCACCTTCCCCACCTCTACTCCCTGCATCCTCACCATTCCTCTATCCTCCCTCTCATTCACACACATATATTCTGTCTTAGTCCTTCTGACCTTCATTCTTCTTCTCTCTAGAGCATATCTCCACCTCCCCAGGGTCTCCTCCACCTGTTCTTTACTCTCACTACAGATCACAATGTTATCAGCAAACATCATAGTCCACAGGGACTCCTGTCTGATCTCGTCTGTCAACCTGTCCATCATCATTGCAAATAAGAAAGGGCTCAGAGCTGATCCTTGATGTAATCCCACCTCCACCGTAAATGCATCCGTCACTCCCACTGCAGACGTCACTGCTGTCACACTACCCTTGTACATATCCTGTACCACTCTTACATACTTCTCTGACACTCCAGGCTTCCTCATACAATACCACAACTCCTCTCTAGACACCCTGTCATATGCTTTCTCTAAATCCACAAAGACACAATGCAACTCCTTCTGACCTCTGTACTTCTCCATCAACACTCTCAGAGCAAACATCGCATCTGTAGTGCTCTTTCCTGGCATGAAACCATACTGCTGATCACTAATCATCACGTCCCTTCTTAACCTAGCTTCCACTACTCTTTCCCATAACTTCATGCTGTGACTGATCAGTTTAATCCCTCTCTAGTTACTACAGCTCTGCACATCACCCTTATTCTTAAAAATCGGTACCTTAAAACTATGCTTACCAAATACATTTATGATAATCGAGGTGTTAATGTGTGGATTATAGAACTTGTGTTAATGTGTGGATTATGGAACTTACTGTAGGCATCTAATGGCTAGTGTCAGACCTCTGTAATCCTCTGGTGAAGATCTCTCTGTATTTCTGATGTAGGTCATCATAGCAGTTGTGGATCTGCACACCAGTCCGGTACAGACATGTCCATCAGGGTCTATATTATATAGTTGAAGTTTCACAACTTTGAACCTTACATGAGCGAACTCATATAAGCAAAGTTTGAAAACATCGACTATATAATAAAATAAATGAAAAAAGCTTACCTTACCGCTCTGAGCAGTGGGGCAAGCCCCCCTGCTCCCCCAACCCCCCTACTTAAATATACCAACTCATGGAATGCACTTCAGTGCAGAAAGGGAAAATTTCCCTTTCTGTGAGTGAAAAGCCATTGACTTTCATCTTCGACCTTTCCGACATTCGATCATATGATGTCGACCATCTATGATTCGAACATCAGAATGATCGCTTATCTAATATAGACCTGTCCATCATCGGTGCTCCCTCACAATCCAGTTCCATTTGTCATTCATTGCAAAGTTCCTGGGACATGCTCTTATCCTTTGCTCATGTCCAGCATAGACAGTGAGCATCTGGATTGTCACCTACTCAGTCTATTTCAGCATCTGGACATGCCAAAATCTCCTTTCATTGACATTATCAATATTTCCATTGACACTGGTACAAAAACACCTTGAGAAAATGCTAAATGAGGTCTTGCTCAGTTCACATGTGGCAATGGTATGAGCAATAAATGAATCAATATCACGTTTTAAAGTTGCTACATATAGGATAGCATCAAACTATTGGAGAGCATCAGGCACCTGTTACAGATATTCCTGTTTAATGATATGTGTTGGGTAGTTGTGTTGAGCACCTTACAGTTACACTGAGCTATTGGTTAACACACTGAATTTTGAGAACTTATGTGGTCATGCACAAATGGGATTCCAAAGCATTGAATGTTAATGAACCTCAATAATTATGTATGGAGCAAATGGTACTTAAAAGCAGTGTGCACATAGCTAAACTCGCAGTTTAATTTCTCAAAATCCTTTGGATTTCTAACACCTTGATGTGAATGGACCCCATTCCTAAGTCAAGGTATGATTAAAGTTCATGAAATTAGTATTGTTTTAGTCTTTGATGTCAGCCAAAAGTGCTCATCACAGCACCCACAGTGTCCTCAGAAATGACTCCTTCAGTAATTGTTACGGAGTTACATGTATCAGTAGCATTTCTAAATAAGACTCTAAATTCCTTTTTATGAGACCTATTGCTCCTACTGCTACTGGAACTGTTTGGGTATCCTTCCACATTGCTGTTGTTTCTACCTGCAAATCCTGGTATTTTATAACTTTTTTCCTCTCTGTATGTAAAACACTTCAATCATTGAGTGTAGTAATTTCAATGATCAATGATAATTTTGTCTTCTTTTCATGGACTACTACATTTGGTTTTCTTGCATCTATTTTATGAACAGTGGGTAATGGGTGATCTCATGTGATATGAACTTCATCATTCTCAGTAATGCTTTGTGGCTTATGTTTCCGGTGCTTCTCAGTGCTTTTCAGCTACATCAATTTTTTAATATTTGCACAATTCCTAGTGTAACTCTCTTGCATATTATTATGTCTTTCAATATACAGGCCATCTGCCATGAGTGTATTACACCCGGCAACAGGATGTGTGACTGTTTCCAGTTCTGTTTCATAAAACCTGCAGTTTTCTGTTTCTCCCACATGTTCAATGGAGTTTGTAAACTGACGTGTGCACTCCACTGTTCTGGGCAGCCAATATTAGCCTTTCATCTTTTGGTTTAAATTCAACTCTCCTTAACCATTTCTGCATCAAATACTAATTGACATGAGGTTGTTCCAGGAGTTTTCTGTACTTGTCACAATATTTATGTCTTTTTCACGTTTCATGCCTTCTCATCTGATCCTTCTTTTATATATATATATATATATATATATATATATATATATATATATTTTTTTTTTTTTTTGGCACATTCATGGCACATGGCAATTAGATATGACATTGAATCAGTAACTGTAGGGTATGTGCCCACAAAATGGCGTACAGCAACAGTGGTCCCACTCCACAAAGGTGGAGCCTCTATGGACCCTGGAAACTATCGCCCCATAAGCCTGACTAGCTTAGTCTGCAAGGCTATGGAGAGGATCATCATGGAGCTCATAAACAAAGACATTGGGGACCTACAGACACTAGATCCTACCCAGTTCGGCTTTGTCAAGGGCAGATCCTGCCTTTTGAACCTGGTTGACTTCTTTGAAACAGTCACCAAAGCCATAGATGAAGGGAAGGTAGTCCACACAGCCTATCTGGACCTTGCAAAGGCATTTGACACAATACCCCACTCGGGCATCATAGATAAGCTATCCAGCTTAAATATAAACCCCTATGTCACAAGATGGGTCACAAACTGGCTCAAAGACAGAACCCACAGAGTGAGACTTGCTGGAGCTATGTCAGACTCGAAACCAGTCACAAGTGGCGTCCCACAGGGTTCTGTCCTGGGACCACTCTTGTTCGGTATATACTTTTCCGAGGTACAGGCAAAAGTGGGAGGACTATGGCTCACCAAGTTCGCAGACGACTGCAAACTGGGCACCATAATCAACTCTCCAGCTGACACAAACATCCTT
Source organism: Protopterus annectens (assembly GCF_019279795.1). Classification (NCBI taxonomy): domain Eukaryota; kingdom Metazoa; phylum Chordata; order Ceratodontiformes; family Protopteridae; genus Protopterus; species Protopterus annectens. The sequence goes on from NC_056730.1 coordinate 996,186,641, forward strand.
CAAAATCGTCTCACAGAGACAGATAACTGGTGCCAGCGCCATGGTTTAAAGCTAAATGCCAAAAAATGTATAGTCATACCCTTTGGCAAAAACAATGTGCCCACAAATTACCACATAGGCGGAAACCCATTAAGTACAGAGAAAGTTATTAAGGACCTGGGGATCCAAGTTGATAGCAATCTCTCCTTTGAAAACCACATTGCCAAAGTGGTTAGAAAGACCTTCTACATAGCCCACCTCATCACAAAGGGTTTCACATCTAGATCAAGAGAGGTAATCGTGCCCCTTTATTCATCCCTCATCAGGCCCATCATAGAATACAATGCCCCTTTTGGGATGTACCTTACCCAACACCTGCAGAAATTAGAAAGACCCCAAAAGTATCTCACCAAGAGGATCAAGGGTCTCAAACAGATGCCATATGCTGCTCGGTTAAAAAAACTCCAGCTCTACTCAGTTGCATACCGCCTACTTCGAGGCGATCTATGCCTGACATACAAAGCTATGTCAAATCCAGAATTAATGGACATGCTCCACCTCAGTAAATCTAAATCCCTTAGAGCCACACGCTCGAGGGACTTGAACCTCAGCACAGAAATAAATAGAACTTGCTGGAGGGACAGGTTCATAACCCAGAGGTTCCCTTCGCTCTGGAATAGAATTCCAGTTCATGTGAGGCAGAGCACCTCACTGAATCTCTTCAAGAAGAATCTCGATAAGTGGATGGGGGATCATAGGTTTGTCCCAGGGATTACTCCCGTGTCACTATTAGACAGAGGCACAGTAAACTAAACCTTAAAAAGGGCACAGTATACTCAAATCAAGGGGTGACATAAGCCATACAGAATCGGGCTAGGCTTATAATTGCCCCAGGGCAGATAGCCTAGTATGAACCTATGAACCTATAAATTGCTACCTGTACATTGTATGTATTTTTATCTAAAACCAGTATATTGTAATCAGATCATCATATATGAATGCTGCATTTGCTGTGCCACCTTTTCTATATTTCCATTGCATTGCATATGTTTAATGTTGTAATATCTATTTTTAGTAAGGTCTCCTACAATTGTTCTCATACTAACAGCTTGCAACAAAATTGCTTCCACATACTCTAAATGGCAAGTGCCTTAACTGCAACTAGCTTGATCGTACTTAATTACTTGGCCCTGTCACTACCTAACCCTATTAAAATGTATAGCCCAACTAGAGTCCTAACTGTAATCCTAAAATACCCATCCTGCTCCTCAAGCTTAAAGTCCCAATTTACTGCCTAACCTTAAAACTCCACACTCTCTCTCTATATGACTGCCGCACTGTGCCCAAACACATATTTGACTTTGACCTCAAATAGCATCCTGTGTGAGCTACACAATGCTTGAATGCCTAGATTTGAGACAGTGGTCTTTTAAGTGCCTGGAACTGGAGTGCTTGTAATAGGCCTACTTTAAAGTTATATTATCACTGGTGGAGGTATTCTCTGAGTATCCACTGAAAAGGGATTGCACCCAGTTGGTCTTAAATGCTGCGTTAAGCAAAATGAGGTAGAAATAGATATTTTGTAAATAGTAAAACGTAAAAGCACTATCCTTTTAACTATTATTTCTCATTTTCTGCCCTGGGCTGTGTTATTAAAGGTAACATATAAGTAGAATTTTGAAATCAATATACATTACTGCAAAATGACTAATAAGTTATTCTGAATACATTTTGTATCAATGGTCCAAGACAGAGCTGATATGACTGCTGCACTGGAATTATTATCTATATACTTAGATTGTTGATTAATTTCTACAGTGTCTGCACCATGTAGTTCAAATGAGAACTGCTGAATATGTCATTGTGTAATATACCTATAAAATTATTATACTTGGAATTGTTATGCATGTGGCACTCCCTTTTAAGTGCATTCCACAAATCTGCTAAAATTTATTACATATTCTGACAAATTACTGCAGTCCATAATTCAAGATGTTTATCCAGGTGCTCTCCTGACACTACCATCACAATATTATTTTTGTAATTTTGCTGTAACAATGTCAATATGAAGTGCAATTTCCTTATGCGCTTCTTGACCCACTTGCATATAATTTAGTTACTTAGATGGTATTTTGTCCTCTGGAATTTCCTAACAAATTATTGGAAATAAATGCCTGAAATTTCCCAGAATCTTTTCCAGTTTTCTTTTACACTAATGAGACTGTTTTATATTGACATGTTCGCTCCTTCATTTAAAAAAGCCAGTGTTTATTACAGCTGGATTACAGTTATCATCTGCCAGTGTTACATAAGTGACTCATTAAGGCAAATTGCTGAATTTGAAACTGCAAGATGACCTTTTTCAGTTTTGTTAACTGCCCTTTTCTGTATTCAGTTTATATTTTCAAAGCAACTCAACTAACAGTGTTTTTAACACACACACACACACACACACACACACACACACACACACACACACACACACACATAAAAAAGACTTCAATTAAGCACAGTTAATATGGAGGGCTGATTCACAGTATTTGAATTTCATTTTAAGCAAAATTATTACTACTGTCCAGAAATAGTAGGACAGAAGGAAGAT